>NW_028270181.1:37886118-38140661 GCF_037043375.1 Chiloscyllium plagiosum | reverse complement strand
TTCTCCTCCCCCTCCCACATTCTCCTTCCTCCTCCCCCTCCCTCATTCTCCTTCCCTATCCCTCATTCTCCTTCCCCCTCCCCATTCTCCTCCCCTCCACCTCGCTCTCCCTTCCCTCATTCTCCTCAGCCTCCCTCCCCTCCCCCTCCCTCTCCCCCTCCCTCATTCTCCTTCCCCCTCCTTTACTCTCTTCCCCCTCCCACCCCCTCATTCTCCTTCCCCTCCCTCAATTCATTCCCCCCATCGCTCCCCCCCTCATTCTCATTCCCCTCCCTCAATTTCATTCACCCCCCTCATTCTCATTCTTCCCCCTCCCCCTTCCCATTCCCATCCTCCCTTCCCTCCTCCCTCTCCCCTCATCTCTCTCCTTCCCCCTCCCACATTCTCCTTCCCCCTCCCTCACCCTCTCCCCCTCCCTGACCCTCATTTTCCTTACCCCTCCCTCACCCTCATTCTCCTTCCCCCCTCACCCTCCTTCTCCTCCCTCCCTCATTCCCCCTCCCCCCTCCTCCTCCCTCCCTCCTTCCCCTCCCCTCCCTCTCCCTCCTCCCTCTCCCTCCCATCTCTTGTCCATCCCTTATTCTCCTCCCCCTCTGTCATTCTCTTCCCCCCTCTGTCCCTCTCATTCTCCACCCCCTCCCTTCCTCATTCTCATTCCCCCTCCCTGATTCGCCGACCCCTCCCCCTCCTCATTCACCTCCCCTCCTTCATTCTCCCCCCCTCCCTCTCATTCCCACCATTCTCCACCCCCACTCCCTCTCCCTCATTCTCCTCCCCCACCCTCACCCTCCCTCACCCCATCACCTCCCACCTCACCCACTCATTCTCCACCCCCTCCCTCTCCATCATTCTCCTCCCCACCCCTCCCTCATCTCCCACTCCCTCTCCCTCATTCTTCTCCCTCTCCCTCACCCTCATCTTCTCCCCCCTCCCTCTCCCTCTCCCTCATTCTCCTCCCCCTTCCCTCTCCCACTCCCTCATTCTCCTTCCCTCTCCCACTCCCTCATTCTCCTCCCCCTCCCTCTCCCTCATTCTCCGACCCCTCCCCTCCCTCATTCTCCTTCCCTCTCCCTCTCCCTCATTTTCCTCCCTCTCCCTCTCCCTCATTCTTCTCCTCCCTCCCTCTCCCTCTCCTCATTCTCCTCCCCCTTCCCTCTCCCTCTCCCTCATTCTCCTACCCCTTCCCCTCCCTCATTCACCTCCCTCTCCCTCGTTCTGCACCCCTCTCCCTCATTCTCCTTCCCTATCCCTCATTCTCATTCTCCCTCCCCCTACTTCATTCTCCTTCCCCCTCCCTCTCCCCTCCCACCTCCTCCCCCTCCCTCTCCCTCCCTCTCCCTCATTCTACTCCCCACATTCTGCCCCTCCCTCATTCTCCTCCCCACTCACTCATTCTCATTCTCCTTCCCCCTCCCTCATTCTCCTTCCCCCACCTCTCCCTCATTCTCCTCCCCCTCCCTCTCCCTCATTCTCCTCCCCCTCCCTCATTCTCCTTCCCCCTCCCCCTCCCTCATTTTCCTCCCCCTCACTCTCCCTCAGTCTCCTCCCCCTCCCTCTCCCTCATTCCCGTCCACCCTCTCTCTCTCCCTCATTGTCCTACCCCTCCCTCTCCGTCATTCTCCTACCCCTCCCTCTCCCTCTCCCTCATTCTCCTTCCCCCTCCCTCTCTCTCTCCCTCAATCTCCTCCCCCTCCCTCTCTCTCTCTCCCTCATTCTTCTCCCCCTCCCTCTCCCTCTCCCTCATTCTCCTCCCCCTCCCACATTCTCCTTCCTCCTCCCCTCCCTCATTCTCCTTCCCCTCCACCTCGCTCTCCCTTCCCTCATTCTCCTCAGCCTCCCTCACCCTCCCCCTCCCTCTCCCCTCCCTCATTCTCCTTCCCCCTCCTTTATTCTCCTTCCCCCCCAACCCCCTCATTCTCCTTCCCCTCCCTCAATTTCATTCCCCCATTCTCATCCTCCTTCTTCCTCCCTCTCCACTCCCTCATTCTCCTTCCCCCTCCCTCCCCCTCATTCTCATTCCCCTCCCTCAATTTCATTCACCCCCTCATTCTCATTCTCCTTCCCCCTCCCCCTTCCCATTCCCATCCCACATTCTCCTCCCCTTCCCCTCTCCTCCCTCATTCTCCTTCCCCCTCCCACATTCTCCTTCCCCCTCCCTCACCCTCCTTCCCCCTCCCTGACCCTCATTTTCCTTCCCCCTCCCTCACCCTCATTCTCCTTCCCCCTCCCTCACCCTCCTTCCCCCTCCCTCACCCTCATTCTCCTTCCCTCCCTCACCCTCATTCTCCTTCCCCCCTCACCCTCCTTCCCCCTCACTCTTCCCCCTCCCCCTCCCTCATTCTCCTTCCCTCTCCCTCTCCCTCATTCTCTTGTCCATCCCTTATTCTCCTCCCCCTCTGTCATTCTCTTCCCCCCTCTGTCCCTCTCATTCTCCACCCCCTCCCTTCCTCATTCTCCCTCTCCCTCATTCTTCTTCCCTCTCCCTCTCCCTCTCCCTCATTCTTCTCCCCCTCCCTCTCCCTCTCCCTCATTCTCCTCCCCCTTCCCTCTCCCATTCCCTCATTCTCCTTCCCTCTCCCACTCCCGCATTCTCCACCCCCTCCCTCTCCCTCATTCTCCTTCCCCTCCCCTCCCTCATTCTCCTTCCCTCTCCCTCTCCCTCATTTTCCTCCCTCTCCCTCTCCCTCATTCTTCTCCTCCCTCCCTCTCCCTCTCCTCATTCTCCTCCCCCTTCCCTCTCCCTCTCCCTCATTCTCCTACCCCTTCCTCTCCCTCATTCACCTCCCCCTCCCTCGTTCTCCACCCCTCTCCCTCATTCTCCTTCCCTATCCCTCATTCTCATTCTCCCTCCCCTACTTCATTCTCCTTCCCCTTCCCTCTCCCCTCCCACCTCCTCCCCCTCCCTCTCCCTCATTCTACTCCCCACATTCTGCCCCTCCCTCATTCTCCTCCCCCCTCACTCATCCTCATTCTCCTTCCCCCTCCCTCATTCTCCTTCCCCCACCTCTCCCTCTTTCGCCTCCTCCTCCCTCTCCCTCATTCTCCTCCCCCTCCCTCTCCCTCATTCTCCTCCCCCTCCCTCTCCCTCATTCTCCTTCCCCCTCCCCCTCCCTCATTTTCCTCCCCCTCACTCTCCCTCAGTCTCCTTCCCCCTCCCTCTCTCCCTCCCTCATTCTTCTCCCCCTCCCTCTCCCTCATTCTACTCCCCCCTCCCTCTCCCTCAATCTCCTCCCCCTCCCTCTCCCTCTCCCTCATTCTCCTCCCCCTTCCCTCTCCCTCTCCCTCATTCTCCTCCCCCTCCCACATTCTCCTTCCTCCTCCCTCTCCCTCATTCCCGTCCACCCTTTCCCTCTCCGTCATTCTCCTACCCTTCATTCTCCCTCATCTAATTCTCCTTCCCTCTCCCTTATTCTACTCGCCCTCATTCTCCTAACCCTCCCTCATACTCATCCACCTCCCTCATTCTCCTTCCCTCTCCCTCATTCTCCTTCCCCATCCCTCTCTCCCTCCCTCATTCTTCTCCCCCTCCCTCTCCCTCATTCTACTCCCCCCTCCCTCTCCCTCATTCTCCTCCCCCTCCCTCTCTCTCTCCCTCATTCTCCTCCCCCTCCCTCTCTCTCTCCCTCATTCTCCTCCCCCTTCCCTCTCCCTCTCCCTCATTCTCCTCCCCCTCCCACATTCTCCTTCCTCCTCCCCCTCCCTCATTCTCCTTCCCTATCCCTCATTCTCCTTCCCCCTCCCCCTCCTTCATTCTCCTCCCCCTCCACCTCGCTCTCCCTTCCCTCATTCTCCTCAGCCTCCCTCTCCCTCCCCCTCCCTCTCCCCCTCCCTCATTCTCCACCCCCTCCCTCTCCCTCATTCTCCTTCCCCCTCCCCTCCCTCATTCTCCTCCCTCTCCCTCTCCCTCATTCTTCTTCCCTCTCCCTCTCCCTCATTCTTCTCCCCCCTCCCTCTCCCTCTCCCTCATTCTCCTCCCCCTTCCCTCTCCCACTCCCTCATTCTCCTTCCCTCTCCCACTCCCTCATTCTCCTCCCCCTCCCTCTCCCTCATTCTCCTTCCCCTCCCCTCCCTCATTCTCCTTCCCTCTCCCTCTCCCTCATTTTCCTCCCTCTCCCTCTCCCTCATTCTCCTCCCCCTTCCCTCTCCCACTCCCTCATTCTCCTTCCCTCTCCCACTCCCTCATTCTCCTCCCCCTCCCTCTCCCTCATTCTCCTTCCCCTCCCCTCCCTCATTCTCCCTCCCTCTCCCTCTCCTCATTCTCCTCCCCCTTCCCTCTCCCTCTCCCTCATTCTCCTACCCCTTCCTCTCCCTCATTCACCTCCCCCTCCCTCGTTCTCCACCCCTCTCCCTCATTCTCCTTCCCTATCCCTCATTCTCATTCTCCCTCCCCCTACTTCATTCTCCTTCCCCTTCCCTCTCCCCTCCCACCTCCTCCCCCTCCCTCTCCCTCATTCTACTCCCCACATTCTGCCCCTCCCTCATTCTCCTCCCCCCTCACTCATCCTCATTCTCCTTCCCCCTCCCTCATTCTCCTTCCCCCACCTCTCCCTCTTTCGCCTCCCCCTCCCTCTCCCTCATTCTCCTCCCCCTCCCTCTCCCTCATTCTCCTCCCCCTCCCTCTCCCTCATTCTCCTTCCCCCTCCCCCTCCCTCATTTTCCTCCCCCTCACTCTCCCTCAGTCTCCTTCCCCCTCCCTCTCTCCCTCCCTCATTCTTCTCCCCCTCCCTCTCCCTCAGTCTACTCCCCCCTCCCTCTCCCTCAATCTCCTCCCCCTCCCTCTCCCTCTCCCTCATTCTCCTCCCCCTTCCCTCTCCCTCTCCCTCATTCTCCTCCCCCTCCCACATTCTCCTTCCTCCTCCCTCTCCCTCATTCCCGTCCACCCTTTCCCTCTCCGTCATTCTCCTACCCTTCATTCTCCCTCATCTAATTCTCCTTCCCTCTCCCTTATTCTACTCGCCCTCATTCTCCTAACCCTCCCTCATACTCATCCACCTCCCTCATTCTCCTTCCCTCTCCCTCATTCTCCTTCCCCATCCCTCTCTCCCTCCCTCATTCTTCTCCCCCTCCCTCTCCCTCATTCTACTCCCCCCTCCCTCTCCCTCATTCTCCTCCCCCTCCCTCTCTCTCTCCCTCATTCTCCTCCCCCTCCCTCTCTCTCTCCCTCATTCTCCTCCCCCTTCCCTCTCCCTCTCCCTCATTCTCCTCCCCCTCCCACATTCTCCTTCCTCCTCCCCCTCCCTCATTCTCCTTCCCTATCCCTCATTCTCCTGCCCCATCCCCCTCCTTCATTCTCCTCCCCCTCCACCTCGCTCTCCCTTCCCTCATTCTCCTCAGCCTCCCTCTCCCTCCCCCTCCCTCTCCCCTCCCTCATTCTCCTTCCCCCTCCCACCCCCTCATTCTCCTTCTCCTCCCTCAATTTCATTCCCCCCCTCATTCTCAATCTCCTTCCCCCTCCCTCTCCCCTCCCTCATTCTCCTTCCCCCTCCCTCCCCCTCATTCTCATTCCCCTCCCTCAATTTCATTCACCCCCCTCATTCTCATTCTCCTTCCCCCTCCCCCTTCCCATTCCCATCCCTCATTCTCCTCCCCTTCCCCTCTCCTCCCTCATTCTCCTTCCCCCTCCCACATTCTCCTTCCCCCTCCCTCACCCTCCTTCCCCCTCCCTGACCCTCATTTTCCTTCCCCCTCCCTCACCCTCATTCTCCTTCCCCCTCCCTCACCCTCCTTCCCCCTCCCTCACCCTCATTTTCCTTCCCCCTACCTCACCCTCATTCTCCTTCCCCCCTCACTCTCCTTCCCCCTCCCTCTTCCCCCTCCCCCTCCTCAATCTCCTTCCCTCTCCCTCTCCCTCATTCTCTTGTCCATCCCTTATTCTCCTCCCCCTCTGTCATTCTCTTCCCCCCTCTGTCCCTCTCATTCTCCACCCCCTCCCTTCCTCATTCTCATTCCCCCTCCCTGATTCTCCGACCCCTTACCCTCCCCCTCCCTCATTCACCTCCCCCTCCTTCATTCACCTCCCCCTCCCTCTCTCATTTCCCTCATTCTCCTCCCCATCTCCCTCTCCCTCATTCTCCTCCCCCTTCCCTCTCCCTCTCCCCCATTCTCCTCCCCCTCAGTCCCACTCAGTCTCCACCCCCTCCCTCCCTCATTCTCATTCCCCCTCCCTGATTCTCCAACCCCTCCCCCTCCCTCTCACCCTCATTCTCCTCCCTCTCCTTCATTCTACTCCCCCCTCCCTCTCCCTCATTCTCCTCCCCCTACCCCTCACACTCATTCTCCTCCCCCTCCTTCATTCTACTACCCCTCCCTCTCCCTCATTCTCCTCCCCCTCCCTCTCCCTCTCCCTCATTCTCCTCCCCTTTCCTCTCCCTCTCCCTCATTCTCCTTCCCCCTCCGTCCCACTCATTCTCCACCACCTCCCTCCCTCATTCTCCTCCCGCCTCCCTCTCCCTCATTCCCCCTCCCTCACCCTCATTCTCCTCCCGCCTCCCTCTCCCTCATTCCCCCTCCCTCTCCCACATTCTCCTTCCCTCTCCCACATTCTCCTTTCCTCTCCCTCTCCGTCATTCTGCATTCTCCTCCCTCACCCTCATTCTCCGTCCTCCTCCCTCACCCTCATTCTCCTCCCCCTCCCTCTCCCTCATTCGACCCCCTCCCTCTCCCTCTCCCGCATTCACCTCCCCTTCCATCTCTCTTTCCCTCATTCTCCTCCCCCCCTTTCCCTCTCCCTCATTCTCCTTCCCCCTCCCTCTCCCTCTCCCTCACACTCAATCTCCTCCCCCTCTCTCTCCCTCATTTTCCTCCCCTTCCCTCTCCCCTCTCTCATTCTCCTTCCCTCTCCCTCATTCTCCTCCCCCTCCCTCTCCCTCTCCCTCACCCTCAATCTCCTCCCCCTCTCTCTCTCCCTCATTCTCCTCCCCCTCCCACATTCTCCTTCCTCCTCCCCTTCCCTCATTCTCCTCCCCCTCCCTCTCCCCTTCCACATTCTCCTTCCCCTCCCTCATTCTCCTTCCCCTCCCTCATTCTCCTCCCTCCCTCATTCTCCTTCCCCTCCCTCATTCTCCTCCCTCACCCTCATTCTCCTTCCCCTCCCTCAATTTCATTCCCCCTCTCTCTCCTTCATTCTCCTTCCCCCTCCCTCTCCCTCTCCCTCACACTCAATCTCCTCCCCCTCTCTCTCCCTCATTCTCCTCCCCTTCCCTCTCCCCCTCCCTCATTCTCCTTCCCTCTCCCTCATTCTCCTCCCCCTCCCTCTCCCTCTCCCTCACCCTCAATCTCCTCCCCCTCTCTCTCTCCCTCATTCTCCTCCCCCTCCCTCATTCTCCTTCCCCCTCCCCTCCCTCATTCTCCTCCCTCTCCCTCTCCCTCATTCTTCTTCCCTCTCCCTCACCCTTATTCTTCTCCCCCCCCTCCCTCATTCTCCTCCCCCTTCCCTCTCCCACTCCCTCATTCTCCTTCCCTCTCCCACTCCCTCATTCTCCTCCCCCTCCCTCTCCCTCATTCTCCTTCCCCTTCCCTCCCTCATTCTCCTTCCCTCTCCCTCTCCCTCATTTTCCTCCCTCTCCCTCTCCCTCATTCTTCTCCTCCCTCCCTCTCCCTCTCCTCATTCTCCTCCCCCTTCCCTCTCCCTCTCCCTCATTCTCCGACCCCTTCCTCTCCCTCATTCACCTCCCCCTCCCTCGTTCTCCACCCCTCTCCCTCATTCTCCTTCCCTATCCCTCATTCTCATTCTCCCTCCCCCTACTTCATTCTCCTTCCCCTTCCCTCTCCCCTCCCACCTCCTCCCCCTCCCTCTCCCTCATTCTACTCCCCACATTCTGCCCCTCCCTCATTCTCCTCCCCCCTCACTCATCCTCATTCTCCTTCCCCCTCCCTCATTCTCCTTCCCCCACCTCTCCCTCTTTCGCCTCCCCCTCCCTCTCCCTCATTCTCCTCCCCCTCCCTCTCCCTCATTCTCCTCCCCCTCCCTCTCCCTCATTCTCCTTCCCCCTCCCCCTCCCTCATTTTCCTCCCCCTCACTCTCCCTCAGTCTCCTTCCCCCTCCCTCTCTCCCTCCCTCATTCTTCTCCCCCTCCCTCTCCCTCATTCTACTCCCCCCTCCCTCTCCCTCAATCTCCTCCCCCTCCCTCTCCCTCTCCCTCATTCTCCTCCCCCTTCCCTCTCCCTCTCCCTCATTCTCCTCCCCCTCCCACATTCTCCTTCCTCCTCCCTCTCCCTCATTCCCGTCCACCCTCCCTCTCCCTTATTCTCCTCCCCCTCCCTCTCCCTCTCCTCCATTCTCCTTCCCCCTCCCTCTCCGTCATTCTCCTCCCCCTCCCTCTCCCTCATTCCCGTCCACCCTTTCCCTCTCCGTCATTCTCCTACCCTTCCCTCTCCCTCATCTAATTCTCCTTCCCTCTCCCTTATTCTACTCGCCCTCATTCTCCTAACCCTCCCTCATACTCATCCACCTCCCTCATTCTCCTTCCCTCTCCCTCATTCTCCTTCCCCATCCCTCTCTCCCTCCCTCATTCTTCTCCACCTCCCTCTCCCTCATTCTACTCCCCCCTCCCTCTCCCTCATTCTCCTCCCCCTCCCTCTCTCTCTCCCTCATTCTCCTCCCCCTCCCTCTCTCTCTCCCTCATTCTCCTCCCCCTTCCCTCTCCCTCTCCCTCATTCTCCTCCCCCTCCCACATTCTCCTTCCTCCTCCCCCTCCCTCATTCTCCTTCCCTATCCCTCATTCTCCTGCCCCCTCCCCCTCCTTCATTCTCCTCCCCCTCCACCTCGCTCTCCCTTCCCTCATTCTCCTCAGCCTCCCTCTCCCTCCCCCTCCCTCTCCCCCTCCCTCATTCTCCTTCCCCCTCCCACCCCCTCATTCTCCTTCTCCTCCCTCAATTTCATTCCCCCCCTCATTCTCAATCTCCTTCCCCCTCCCTCTCCCCTCCCTCATTCTCCTTCCCCCTCCCTCCCCCTCATTCTCATTCCCCTCCCTCAATTTCATTCACCCCCCTCATTCTCATTCTCCTTCCCCCTCCCCCTTCCCATTCCCATCCCTCATTCTCCTCCCCTTCCCCTCTCCTCCCTCATTCTCCTTCCCCCTCCCACATTCTCCTTCCCCCTCCCTCACCCTCCTTCCCCCTCCCTGACCCTCATTTTCCTTCCCCCTCCCTCACCCTCATTCTCCTTCCCCCTCCCTCACCCTCCTTCCCCCTCCCTCACCCTCATTTTCCTTCCCCCTACCTCACCCTCATTCTCCTTCCCCCCTCACTCTCCTTCCCCCTCCCTCTTCCCCCTCCCCCTCCTCAATCTCCTTCCCTCTCCCTCTCCCTCATTCTCTTGTCCATCCCTTATTCTCCTCCCCCTCTGTCATTCTCTTCCCCCTCTGTCCCTCTCATTCTCCACCCCCTCCCTTCCTCATTCTCATTCCCCCTCCCTGATTCTCCGACCCCTTACCCTCCCCCTCCCTCATTCACCTCCCCCTCCTTCATTCACCTCCCCCTCCCTCTCTCATTTCCCTCATTCTCCTCCCCATCTCCCTCTCCCTCATTCTCCTCCCCTTCCCTCTCCCTCTCCCCCATTCTCCTCCCCCTCAGTCCCACTCATTCTCCACCCCCTCCCTCCCTCATTCTCATTCCCCCTCCCTGATTCTCCAACCCCTCCCCCTCCCTCTCACCCTCATTCTCCTCCCTCTCCTTCATTCTACTCCCCACTCCCTCTCCCTCATTCTCCTCCCCCTCCCCCTACCCCTCACACTCATTCTCCTCCCCCTCCTTCATTCTACTACCCCTCCCTCTCCCTCATTCTCCTCCCCCTCCCTCTCCCTCTCCCTCATTCTCCTCCCCTTTCCTCTCCCTCTCCCTCATTCTCCTTCCCCCTCCGTCCCACTCATTCTCCACCACCTCCCTCCCTCATTCTCCTCCCGCCTCCCTCTCCCTCATTCCCCCTCCCTCACCCTCATTCTCCTCACGCCTCCCTCTCCCTCATTCCCCCTCCCTCTCCCACATTCTCCTTCCCTCTCCCACATTCTCCTTTCCTCTCCCTCTCCGTCATTCTGCATTCTCCTCCCTCACCCTCATTCTCCGTCCTCCTCCCTCACCCTCATTCTCCTCCCCCTCCCTCTCCCTCATTCGCCCCCCTCCCTCTCCCTCTCCCGCATTCACCTCCCCTTCCATCTCTCTCTCCCTCATTCTCCTCCCCCCCTTTCCCTCTCCCTCATTCTCCTTCCCCCTCCCTCTCCCTCTCCCTCACACTCAATCTCCTCCCCCTCTCTCTCCCTCATTCTCCTCCCCTTCCCTCTCCCCCTCCCTCATTCTCCTTCCCTCTCCCTCATTCTCCTCCCCCTCCCTCTCCCTCTCCCTCACCCTCAATCTCCTCCCCCTCTCTCTCTCCCTCATTCTCCTCCCCTCCCACATTCTCCTTCCTCCTCCCCTTCCCTCATTCTCCTCCCCCTCCCTCTCCCCTTCCTCATTCTCCTTCCCCTCCCTCATTCTCCTTCCCCTCCCTCATTCTCCTCCCTCCCTCATTCTCCTTCCCCTCCCTCATTCTCCTCCCTCACCCTCATTCTCCTTCCCCTCCCTCAATTTCATTCCCCCTCCCTCACCCTCATTCTCCTTCCCTCTCCTTCACCCTCATTCTCCTTCCCCCTCCCTCATTCTCCTCCCCCTCCCCATCTCCTCCCTCTTTCTCCTCCCCCTCACTTATTCTCCTCCCCTCCCTCTCCCTCTTTCTCCTCCCCTTCCCTCTCCCTCTCCCTCATTCTCCTCCCCTTCCCACATTCTCCTTCCTCCTCCCCTCCCTCATTATCCTTCCCTCTCCCCCTCCTTCATTCTCCTCCCCCTCACCCTCCACCTCGCTCTCCCTCATTCTCCTCAGCCTCCCTCCCACTCCCTCTCCCCTCCCTCATTTTCCTTCCCCCTCCCACATTCTCCTTCCCCCTCCCTGACCCTCATTCTCCTTCCCCCTCCCTCTTCCCCCTCCCCCTCCCTCATTCTCCTCCCCCTCCCCTCCCTCATTCTACTTTCCCCTCCAACTCCCGCATTCTTCCTCCCTCTCGCTCATTCTCCCTCCCTCTCCCTCATTCTCCTTCCCCCACTTCCCCCTCATTCTCATTCCCCCTCCCAGATTCTCCGACCCCTCCCCCTCCCTCATTCTACTTTCCCCTCCCTCTCCCGCATTCTTCCTCCCTCTCGGTCATTCTCCCTCCCTCTCCCTCATTCTCCTTCCCCCACTTCCCCCTCATTCTCATTCCCCCTCCCAGATTCTCCGACCCCTCCCCCTCCCTCATTCACCTCCACCTCCTTCATTCTCCTCCCCCTCCCTCTCTCTTTCCCTCATTCTCCTCCCCATCTCCCTCTCCCTCATTCTCCTCCCCTTCCCTCTCCCTCTCCCTCATTCTCCTCCCCCTTCCCTCTCCCTCTCCCTCATTCTCCTCCCCCTTCCCTCTCCCTCTCCCTCATTCTCCTCCCCTTTCCTCTCCCTCTCCCTCATTCTCCTCCACTTTCCTCTCCCTCTCCCTCATTCTCCTTCCCTCTCCCTCATTCTACTCCCCCTCATTCTCCTCCCCCTCCCTCATTCTCCTCCCCTCCCTCATTCTCCTTCGTCCTCCCTTCCCTCATTCCCCTTCCCTATCCCTCATTCTCCATCCCCCTCCCTCATTCTCCTCCCCACCCTCATTCCTCTTCCCCCTCCCTCCCCCTCATTCTCCTTCCCCCTCCCTCTCCCTCATTCTCATTCCCCCTCCCTGATTCTCCAAACCCTCCCCTCCCCCTCTCCCTCATTCTCCTCCCCTCCTTCATTCTACTCCCCCTCCCTCTCCCTCATTCTCCTCCACCTCCCTCTGCCTCTCCCTCATTCTCCTCCCCTTTCCTCTCCCTCTCCCTCATTCTCGTTCCCTCTCCCTCATTCTACTCCCCCTCATTCTCCTCCCCTCCCCCATTCTCCTCCCCCTCCCTCATTCTCCTTCGTCCTCCCTTCCCTCATTCCCCTTCCCTATCCCTCATTCTCCTTCCCCCTCCCTTAATCTCCTCTCCACTCTCCCTCCCCCTTTCTCCCCCTCCCTCATTCTCCTGCCCCTCCCTCCCCCTCCCCCTCCCTCTCCCCCTCTGTCATTCTCCTCCCCTCCCTCATTCTCCTTCCCCACCCTCATTCTCCTTCCGCTCCCTCATTCTCCTTGCACCTCCCTCAATTTCCTTCCCCCTCTCTCACCCTCATTCTCCTTCCCCCTCCCTCATCTTCATTCTCCTACCCCTCCCTCTCCCTCAATCTCCTCCCTCAATCTACTTCCCACCCCCTCCCCTCCCTCATTCCCCCTCCCTCACCCTCATTCGCTCCCGCCACCCTCTCCCTCATTCTCCTTCCCCTCCCTCATTCTCCTCCCTCCCTCATTCTCCTTCCCCCTCCCTCATTCTCCTACCCCCTCCCTTCCCCTCCCTCAATTTCATTCCCCCCCCTCATTCTCATTCTCCTTCCCCCACCGTCCCCCGCTCGCTAATTCTCCCTCCCCCTCCCCCTCCCTCATTCTCCTTCCCTCTCCTTCACCCTCATTCTCCTTCCCCCTCCCTCATTCTCCTCCCTCCTCCCCATCTCCTCCCTCTTTCTCCTTCCCCTCACTCATTCTCCTCCCCTCCCTCTCCCTCATTCTCCCCCCCTTCCCTCTCCCTCTCCCTCATTCTCCTTCCCTCTCCCTCTCCCTCATTCTCCTCCCCTTCCCACATTCTCCTTCCTCCTCCCTTCCCTCATTCTCCTTCCCTATCCCTCAATCTCATTCCCTCTCCCCCTCCTTCATTCTCCTCCCCCTCACCCTCCCCCTCCACCTCGCTCTCCCTCATTCTCCTCAGCCTCCCTCAACCTCCCCCTCCCTCTCCCCCTCCCTCATTCTCCTTTCCCCTCCCACATTCTCCTTCCCCCTCCCTCACCCTCATTCTCCTTCCCCCTCCCTCACCCTCCTTCCCCCTCCCTCACCCTCATTCTCCTTCCCCCTCCCTCTTTCCCCTCCCCCTCCCTCATTCTCCTCCCCCTCCCCTCCCTCATTCTACTTTCCCCTCCCTTTCCTGCATTCTTCCTCCCTCTCCCTCATTCTCCCTCCCTCTCCCTCATTCTCCTTCCCCACTTCCCTTCCTCATTCTCATTCCCCCTCCCTGATTCTCCGACCCCTCCCCCTCCCTCAATCCCCTCCACCTCCTTCATTCTACTCCCCCCTCCCTCTCTCTTTCCCTCATTCTCCTCCCCATCTCCCTCTCCCTCATTCTCCTCCCCTTCCCTCTCCCTCTCCCTCATTCTCCTCCCCTTCCCTCTCCCTCTCCCTCATTCTCCTCCCCTTTCCTCTCCCTCTCCCTCATTCTCCTTCCCTCTCCCTCATTCTACTCCCCCTCATTCTCCTCCCCTCCCTCTCCCTCAATCTCCTCCCTCACCCTCAATCTCCTTCCCACCCTCTACCCTCCCTCATTCCCCCTCCCTCGCCCTCATTCTCCTCCCGCCACCCTCTCCCTCATTCTCCCTCCCTCACCCTCATTCTCCTCCCCCTCCCTCTCCCTCATTCTCCTTCCCTCTCCCTCATTCCCCCTCCCTCTCCCTCATTCTCCTCCCCCTCCCTCATTCTCCTTCCCTCTCCCTCATTCTTCCTCCCTCATTCTTCCTCCCTCTCCCACATTCTCCTTTCCTCTCCCTCACCCTCATTCTCCGTCCTCCTCCCTCACCCTCATTCTCCGTCCTCCTCCCTCACCCTCATTCTCCTCCCCTTCCCTCTCCCTCATTCGCCCACCTCCCTCTCCCTCTCCCTCATTCTCCTCCCCTTCCCTCTCCCTCTCCCTCATTCTCCTCCCCCTTCCCTCTCCCTCTCCCTCATTCTCCTCCCCTTCCCTCTCGCTCTCCCTCACCCTCAATCTCCTCCCCCTCTCTCTCTCCCTCATTCTCCTCCCTCTCCCTCATTCTCCTCCCCCTCCCTCTCCCTCTCCCTCTCCCTCATTCTCCTACCCCTTCCCTCTCCCCCTCACACATTCTCCTTCCCTCTCCCCCTCCTTCATTCTCCTCCCCCTCCCTCATTATCCTTCCCCCTCCCTCATTCTCCTTCCCCCACCCTCATTCTCCTTCTGCTCCCTCACTCTCCTTGAACTTCCCTCAATTTCCTTCCCCCTCCCTCATTCTCATTCTCCTTTCCCCTCCCCCTCCCCCTTCCTCATTCTCCTTCCCCCTCCCTCCCTCTCATTCTCAATCCCCTCCCTCTTTCTCCTCCCCTCCCTCATTCTCCTCCCCCACCCTCTCCCTTATTCTCCTCTCCCTCCCTCTCCCTCATTCTCCCTCCCTCGCCCTCATTCTCCCCCCCTCCCTTATTCTCCTCCATCCCTCATTCTCCTTCCCCCTCCCTCATTCTCCTTCCCCCTCCCTTCCCCTCCCTCAATTTCATTCCCCCTCCCTCATTCTCATTCTCCTTCTCCCTCTGTCCCCCTCTCGCTAATTCTCCCTCCCCCTCCCCCACCCTCATTCTCCTTCCCTCTCCCTCATCCTCATTCTCCTTCCCCCTCCCTCATTCTCCTTCCCCCCTCATTCTGTTTCCCCCAACTCTCCCTCTTTCTCCTCCCCTCCCTCATTCTCCTTTCATCTCCCTCTCCCCGTTCCCATCCCTCATTCTCCTCCCCCCTCCCCATCTCCTCCCTCTTTCCCCTCCCTCTCCTTCATTCTCTTCCCCCTCCCTCTCCCTCATTCTCCTCCCCCTCCTCTCCCTCATTCTACTTTCCCCTCCCTCTCCCTCATTCTTCCTCCCTCATTATTCCTCACTCTCCCTCATTCTCCTTCCCTCTCCCTCTCCCTCATTCTACTCACCCTCATTCTCCTCCCCCTCCCTCATCCTCCTTCCTCCTCCCCTTCCCTCATTCTCCCTCCCTATCCCTCATTCTCCTTCCCCCTCCCCCTCCTTCATTCTCCTCTCCCTCATCCTCCACCTTCACCTCCCTCTTCCTTCCCTCATTCTCTTCCCCCTCCCTTCCCCTCATCCTCCACCTCCACCTCCCTCTCCCTTCCCTCATTCTCCTTCCCCCTGCCTTCCCAGACACTAACCCCTGGATTAATCCGGCCTATCCCAATCTCTAAGGCACTCTGTTCCAGACCCTAACACCTGAATTAATTCGGCAGTCCGCACAATCTCAGGCACTGTGTTCCAGACACTAACCCCTACCCTCATTATCCTTCCCCCTCCCTCTCCCTCATTCTCCTTCCCGCTCCCTCATCCTCATTCTCCTTCCCCTCCCTCTCCCTCATTCTCCTCCCCCTCCCCCCCTCATTCTCGTTCCCTCCCACTCTCCCTCTCCCTCATTCTACTCCCCTCCCTCTCCCTCTCCCTCATTCTACTCCCCCCTCCCCCTCTCCCTCATTCTCCTTCCCTCTCCCTCATTCTACTCCCCCTCATTCTCCTCCCCCTCCCTCATCCTCCTTCCTTCTCCCCTTCCCTCATTCTCCCTCCCTATCCCTCATTCTCCTTCCCCCTCCCCCTCCTTCATTCTCCTCCCCCCTCATCCTCCACCTTCACCTCCCTCTCCCTTCCCTCATTCTCTTCCCCCTCTCTCCCCCTCATCCTCCACCTCCACCTCCCTCTCCCTTCCCTCATTCTCCTTCCCCCCTCCCTTACGCTCATTATCCTTCCACCTCCCTCACCCTCATTCTCCTTCCCGCTCCCTCATCCTCATTCTCCTTCCCCTCCCTCTCCCTCATTCTCCTCCCCCTCCCCTCCCTCATTCTCGTTCCCTCCCCCTCTCCCTCTCCCTCATTCTACTCCCCTCCCTCTCCCTCTCCCTTATTCTACTCCCCCTCTCCCTCTCCCTCATTCTCCTTCCCTCTCCCTCTCCCTCATACTACTCCCCCACATTCTCCTCCCCATCCCACATTCTCCTTCCCCCTCTCTCTCTCCCCCTCCTTCATTCTCCTGCCCCTCCCTCCCCCTCCCCCTCCCACTTCCTCTCCCCCTCTGTCATTCTCCTCCCCCTCCCTCATTCTCCTCCCGTCCCTCATTATCCTTCCGCTCCCTCATTCTTCTTGCACCTCCCTCAATTTCCTTCCCTCTCCCTCATTCGCATTCTCCTTTCCCCTCCCCCTCCCTCTCCCTCATTCTCCCTCCCTCTCCCACATTTTCCTCTCCCTCATTCTCCTTCCCACTCCCTCACCCTCATTCTCCGTCCTCCTCCCTCACCCTCATTCTCCTTACGCCTCCATCATTCCCCTTCCCCCTCCCTCATTCCCCTTCCCCCATTTCCCCCTCACTCTACTTCCCTCCTCCTCTCCCTCATTCTCTCTCCCTCATTCTCCTCCCCTCCCACATTCTCCTCCCCATCCCTCATTCTCCTCCCCCACCCTCATTACCCTTCCCACTCCCTCACTCCCCTACCCCCACTTCCACCTCATTCTCCTTCCCTCCTCCTCTCCCTCATTCTCCTCCCCTTATTCTCCTTCCCCTCCCTCATTCTCCTCCCTTTCCCTTATTCTCCTCCCCCTCCCTCATTCTCCTCCCCCACCCTCATTCTTCTTCCCCACCCTCATTCTTCTTCCCCACCCTCTCCCTCATTCTCTTCCCCCACCCTCATTCTTCTTACCACTCCCTCCCTCTCATTCTGCATACCCCTCCCTCCCTCTTTCTCCTCCACCCTCCCTCATTCTTCTCCCCCTCCCTCTCCCTCATTCTCCTCCCCCTCCCTCTCCCTCTCCCTCATTCTCCTTCCCTCTCCCTCATTCTACTCCCCCTCATTCTCCTCCCCTCCCTCAATCCCCTCCCCCCACTTCCCCCTCATTCTCCTTCCCTATCCCTCATTCTCCTACCCTCGCCACCTCCCTCTACCCCTCCCTCATTCTCCTCCCCCTCCCTTTCCCCCTCCCTCATTCTCCTTCCCCCTCCCTCATTCTCCTCCCTCTCCCTCTCCCTCATTCTCCTTCCCACTCCCCCTCCCTCACTCTCCTCCCCCTCCCTCATTCTCCTCCCCTCCCTCTCCCTCATTCTCCTCCTCCTCCCTCATTCTCCCTCCCTCTCCCTCATTCTCCTCCCCCTCCCTCATTCTCCCCCCCTCCCTCTCCCTCATTCTCCTCCTCCTCCCTCATTCTCCCTCCCTCTACCTCATTCTTCCTCCATTAATTCTTCCTCCCTCTCCCATATTCTCCTTTCCTCTCCCTCTCCGTCTCCCTCACTCATCTTTGCCCTCCCTCACCCTCATTCTCCGTCCTCCTCCCTCAACCTCATTCTCCTTCCCCCTCCCTCATTCTCCTTCACTCATTCTCCTTCCCTCTCCCTCATTCTCCTCCCCTTCCCTCATTCTCCTCCCCCTCTCTCATTCTCCTCCCCCTCCCTCTTTCCTCTTCCCCCTCCCTCCCCCTCATTCTCCTCCCCTCCCTCATTCTCCTCCCCCTCCCTCATTCTCTCTCCCTCTCCCTCATTCTCCCTCCCTCTCCCTCATTCTCCTCCCCACCCTCATTCCTCTTCCCCCTCCCTCCCCCTCATTCTCCTCCCCCTCCCTCATTCTCCTCCCCTCTCTCTCCCTCATTCTCCTCCCCTCCCTCATTCTCCTTCCCTCTCCTTCATTCTCCCTCCCTCTCCCTCATTCTCCGCCCCCTCCCTCATTCTCCCTCCCTCTCCCTCATTCTCCCGCCGTCTCCCTCATTCTCCTCCCCACCCTCATTCTCCCTCCCTCTACCTCATTCTTCCTCCCTCTCCCACATTCTCCTTTCCTCTACCTCATTCTCCTTCCCCCTCCCTCACCCTCATTCTCCGTCCTCCTCCCTCGCCCTTATTCTCCTTCCCCCCATTCTCCTTCCCCCTCCCTCATTCCCCTTCCCCCCTCATTTCCCTCCCCCACTTCCCCCTCATTCTCCTTCCCTCTCCCTCATTCTCCTTCGCTCATTCTCCTCCCCTTCCCTCATTCTCCTCCCCTCCCTCATTCTCCTCCCCACCCTCATTCCTCTTCCCCCTTCCTCCCCCTCATTCTCTTCCCCCTCCCTCCCTCTCATTCTGCATCCCCCTCCCTCCCTCCCTCCCTCATTCTCCTTCCCCAGCTCACCCTCTTTCTCCCTCATTCTTCTCCCCGTCCCTCTCCCTCATTCTTCTCCCCCCTCCCTCTTTCTTCTCCCCCCTCATTCTTCTCCCCCTCCCTCTCCCTCATTCTCCTCCCCCACCCTCATTCTTCTCCGCCTCCATTTCCCTCATTCCCCTCCCCCTTCCCTCCTTCCCCTTCCCCTGACTCATTCTACTTTCCCCTCCTATCTCCCTCATTCTCCTTCCCTCATTCTCCTTCCCTCTCCCTCATTCTCCTCCCCTTCCCTCTTTATTCTCCCTCTCCCTCATTCACCTTTGCCCTCCCTCACCCTCATTCTCCTTCCCCCTCCCTCATCCTCATTCTCCTTCCCCCTCCCTCATTCTCCTTCCCCCTCATTCTCCTTTTCCCTCCCTCTCCTTCATTCTCCTTCCCTCTCCCTCATTCTCCTCCCCTCCCTCATTCTCCTTCCCTTCCTCTCCCTCATTCTCCCTCCCTCTACCGCATTCTTCGTCCATTAATTCTTCCTCCCTCATTCTCCTTTCGTCTCCCCCTCCCTCATTCTCCTTCCCCCTCCCTCATTCTCCTTCCCCCTCCCTCCCCCCTCGCTAATTCTCCCTCCCCCTCCCCCTCCCTCATTCGCCTCCCCCTCCCTCTCCCTCATTCTCCTCCCCCTCCCCCTCCCTCTCCCTCATTCTCCTCCCCTTCCTTCTCCCTCATCCTACTCCCCCTCCCTCTCCCTCTCCCTCATTCTCCTCCACCTCCCTCTCCCACTCCCTCATTCTCCTACCCCTTACCTCTCCCTCTCCCTCATTCTACTCCCCCTCATTCTCCTTCTCCCTCCCTCATTCTCCTTCCCCTTGGCTCATTCTCCTTCACCCTCCCTCTCCCTCATTCTCCTTTCCCCTCCCTCTCCCTCATTCTCCTCCCCCTCCCTCATTCTCAACCCCTCCCTCTCCCTCATTCTCCTCCCCCTCCCTCTCCCTCATTCTCCTCCCCCTCCCTAACCCTCATTCTCCCTCCCTCTCCCTCATTATCCTCCCCTCCCTCATTCTCATCCTCTTCCCTCATTCTCCTCCCCCTCATTCTCCTCCCCACCCTCATTCTCCTCCCCCACCCTTATTCTGCTTCCCCCTCCCTCATTCTCCTTCCCCCCCCTCATTCCCCTCCCCCTCCCTCTCCCTCATTCTCCTTCCCCCTCCCTCTCCATCATTCTCCTTCCCCCTGCCTCATTCTCCTTTCCCCTCCCTCATTCTCCTCCCCTCACTCTCCCTCATTCTCCTCCCCCTCCCTCACCCTCATTCTTCCCCCTCCCTCATTCTCCTCCCCCTCCCTCATTCTCCTCCCCTCCCTCATTCTACTCTTCTACCTCATTCTCTTGCCCCCTCCCCTCCCTCATTCTCCTCTCCACTCTCCCTCCCCTACTCTCTCCCCCCCTCATTCTCCTCCACCCTCCCTCATTCCTCTCCCCCTCCCTCTCCCTCATTCCCCTCCCCTCCCTCATTCTCCTTCCCCCTCCCTCTCCCTCATTCTACTCCCCCTCATTCTCCTCCCTCTCCACATTCTCCTTCCTCCTACCCCTCCCTCATTCTCCTTCCCTCTCCCTCTTTCTCCTCCACCTCCCTCATTCTCATCCCCTCCGTCTCCCTCATTCTCCACCCCCCTCCCTCTCCCTCTCCCTCATTCTCCTCCCACTCCCTCTCCCTCATTCTCCTCCACCTCCCTCTACCTCTCCCTCATGCTCCTCCCCCTTCCCTCTCCCACTCCCTCATTCTCCTACCCCTTACCTCTCCCTCTCCCTCATTCTCCTCCCCTCCCTCTCCCTCATTCTCCTCCCCCTCCCTCACCCTCATTCTCCCTCCCTCTCCCTCATTATCCTCCCCTCCCTCATTCTCATCCCCTTCCCTCATTCTCCTCCCCCTCATTCTCCTCCCTGACCCTCATTCTCCTCCCCCTCCCTCATTCTCCTCCCCCACCCTTATTCTGCTTCCCCCTCCCTCATTCTCCTTCCCCCCCTCATTCCCCTCCCCTCCCTCTCCCTCATTCTCCTTCCCCCTCCCTCTCCATCATTCTCCTTCCCCCGCCTCATTCTCCTTTCCCCTCCCCTCCCTCATTCTCCTCCCCTCACTCTCCCTCATTCTCCTCCCCCTCCCTCACCCTCATTCTCCCCCCTCCCTCATTCTCCTCCCCCTCCCTCATTCTCCTCCCCTCCCTCATTCTCCTCCCCTCCCTCATTCTACTCCTCTACCTCATTCTCTTGCCCCCTCCCCTCCCTCATTCTCCTCTCCACTCTCCCTCCCCTTCTCTCTCCCCCCTCATTCTCCTCCACCCTCCCTCATTCCTCTCCCCCTCCCTCTCCCTCATTCCCCTCCCCCTCCCTCATTCTCCTTCCCCCTCCCTCTCCCTCATTCTACTCCCCCTCATTCTCCTCCCTCTCCACATTCTCCTTCCTCCTACCCCTCCCTCATTCTCCTTCCCTCTCCCTCTTTCTCCTCCCCCTCCCTCATTCTCATCCCCTCCGTCTCCCTCATTCTCCACCCCCCTCCTTCTCCCTCTCCCTCATTCTCCTCCCACTCCCTCTCCCTCATTCTCCTCCACCTCCCTCTACCTCTCCCTCATTCTCCTCCCCCTTCCCTCTCCCACTCCCTCATTCTCCTACCCCTTACCTCTCCCTCTCCCTCATTCTCCTACCCCTTCCCCCTCCCTCTCCCTCATTCTCCTTCCCTCTCCCTCATTCTACTCCCCCTCATTCTCCTCCCCTCCCTCATTCTCCTCCCCCTCCCTTATTCCCCTTCCCTATCCCTCATTCTCCTTCCCCCTCCCCCTCCTTATTTTTCCTCCCCACTCTCCCTCCCCCTCCCTCTCCCCTCCCTCATTCTCCTCTCCTACCTCATTGTCCTTCCCCCTCCCTCATTCTCCTTCCCCCACCCTCATTCTCCTTCCCCTTCCCCCTCCCTCATTCCCCTTCCCCATCCTCTCCCTCATTCTCCTCCCCCTCCGTCATTCTGCTTTCCTCTCCCTCTCCCTCATTCTCCTTCGCCCTCCCTCACCCTCATTCTCCTTCCCCTTCCCTCATTCTCCTTCCCCTTCCTCATTCTCCTTCCCCCTCCCTCTCCTTCTTTCTCCTCCCCCTCCCTCTCCCTCATTCCCCTTCCCCCTCCCTCTCCCTCATGCTCATCCCCCTCCCTCTCCCTCATTCTCCTTCCACCTCCCTCTCCCTCATTCTCCTTTCCATCCCTCATTCTCCTCCCCCTCCCTCATTCTCCTCCCCCTCCCTCATTCTCCTCCCCCTCCCTCATTCTACTTCCCCTCCCTCTCCCTCATTCTCCTTTCCCCTCCCCTCCCTCATTCTCCTCCCCTCCCTCTCCCTCATTCTCCTCCCCCTCCCTCATTCTCCTCCCCTCCCTCTCCCTCATTCTCCTCCCCCTCCCTCATTCTCCTCCCCTCCTTCTCCCTCATTCTCCTCCCCCTCCCTCATTCTCCTCCCCCACCCTCATTCTCCTCCCCCACCCTCATTCTCCTCCCCCACCCTCATTCTTCTTCCACCTCCCTCCCCCTCATTCTCCTTCCCCCCTCCCTCGCAGTCTGCATCCCCCTCCCTCCCTCATTCACCTTCCCCAGCTCTCCCTCTTTCTCCTCCACCCTCCCTCATTCTTCTCCCCCTCCCTCTCCCTTATTCTCCTGCCCCCGCCTCATTCTCCTCCCCCTCTCCCTCATTCTCATTCCCCCTCCTTCTCCCTCATTCTTCTCCCCCTTCCCTCTCCCTCATTCTACTCCCCCTCATTCTCCTCCCCCCTCCCTCATTCTCCTTCCCCTTCCCTCATTCTCCACCCCTCCCTCTCCCACATTCTCCTCCCCTCCCTCTCCCTCATTCTCCTCCTCCTCCCTCATTCACCTCCCCTCCCTCATTCTCCTCCCCCTCCCTCTCCCTCATTCTCCTCCCCCTCCCTCATTCTCCCTCCCTCTCCCTCATCCTCCTTCCCTCATTCTCCTTCCCTCTGCCTCATTCTCCTTTCCATTCCTCATTCTCCTCCCCCTCCCTTATTCTCCTCCCCTCCCTCATTCTACTTCCCCTCCCTCTCCCTCATTCTCCTTTCCCCTCCCCTCCCTCATTCTCCTCCCCTCCGTCTCCCTCATTCTCCTCCCCCTCCCTCATTCTCCTCCCCTCCCTCTCCCTCATTCTCCTACCCCTCCCTCATTCTCCTCCCCCACCTTCATTCTCCTCCCCCACCCTCATTCTCCTCCCCCACCCTCATTCTCCTCCCCCACCCTCATTCTTCTTCCCCCTCCCTCCCCCTCATTTTCCTCCCCCTCCCTCGCAGTCTGCATCCCCCTCCCTCCCTCATTCACCTTTCCCAGCTCTCCCTCTTTCTCCTCCACCCTCCCTCATTCTTCTCCCCTCCCTCTCCCTTATTCTCCTGCCCCCCCATTCTCCTCCCCCTCTCCCTCATTCTCCTCCCCCTCTCCCTCATTCTTATTCCCCCTCCCTCTCCCTCATTCTTCTCCCCTTCCCTCTCCCTCATTCTACTCCCCCTCATTCTCCTCCCCCCTCCCTCATTCTCCTCCCCCCCATTCGCCTCCCCCTCCCTCATTCACCTCCCCTCCCTCATTCTCCTCCCCCTCCCTCATTCTCTCTCCCTCTCCCTCACTCTCCTCCTCCTCCCTCATTCTCCTCCCCCTCCCTCATTCTCCTCCCCTCCCTCATTCTCATTCTCCTCCCCTCCCTCATTCTCCCTCCCTCTCCCTCATCCTCCCTCCCTCTCCCTCATCCTCCTTCCCTCATTCTCCTTCCCTCTGCCTCATTCTCCTTTCCATTCCTCATTCTCCTCCCCCTCCCTTATTCTCCTCCCCCTCCCTTATTCTCCATTCCCTCCCTCATTCTACTTCCCCTCCCTCTCCCTCATTCTCCTTTCCCCTCCCCTCCCTCATTCTCCTCCCCTCCGTCTCCCTCATTCTCCTCCCCCTCCCTCATTCTCCTCCCCTCCCTCTCCCTCATTCTTCTACCCCTCCCTCATTCTCCTCCCCCACCTTCATTCTCCTCCCCCACCCTCATTCTCCTCCCCCACCCTCATTCTTCTTCCCCCTCCCTCCCCCTCATTTTCCTCCCCCTCCCTCGCAGTCTGCATCCCCCTCCCTCCCTCATTCACCTTCCCCAGCTCTCCCTCTTTCTCCTCCACCCTCCCTCATTCTTCTCCCCCTCCCTCTCCCTTATTCTCCTGCCCCCCCATTCTCCTCCCCCTCTCCCTCATTCTTCTCCCCCTTCCCTCTCCCTCAGTCTAGTCCCCCTCATTCTCCTCCCCCCTCCCTCATTCTCCTCCCCCCCATTCGCCTCCCCCTCCCTCATTCACCTCCCCTCCCTCATTCTCCTCCCCCCTCCCTCATTCTCTCTCCCTCTCCCTCATTCTCCTCCCCCTCCCTCATTCCCCTTCCCTATCCCTCATTCTCCTTCCCCCTCCCCCTCCCTCTTTTTCCCCCCACTCTTCCTCCCCCTCCCTCTCCCCTCCCTCATTCTCCTCCCCCTCCTTCATTCTCCATCCCCTCCCTCATTGTCCTTCCCCCTCCCTCATTCTCCTTCCCCATCCCTCATTCTCCTTCCCCCTCCCTCATTCTCCTTCCCCCACCCTCATTATACTTCTCCTCCCTCATTCTCCTTGCCCCTGCCTCAATTTCCTTCCTTCTCCCTCATTATCATTCTCCTTCCCCCTCCCCCTCCCTCATTCTCCTCCCCCTCCCTCTCCCTCATTCTCCTTCCCCTCCCTCATTCTCCTTCCCCCTACCTCATTCTCCTCCCTCATTCTCCTTTCATCTCCCTCTCCCTCATTCTCCTTCCCCCTCCCCCTCCCTCTTTCTCCTCCCCCTCCCCCTCCCTCATTCTCCTTCCCCCTCCCCCTCCCTCTTTCTCCTCCCCCTCCCTCTCCTCTCCCACATTCTCCTTCCCCCTCCCCCTCCCTCTCCCTCTTTCTCCTTTCCCCTCCCCCTTTCTCCTCCCCCTCCCTCTCCTCTCCCACATTCTCCTTCCCCCTCCCCCTCCCTCTCCCTCTTTCTCCTTCCCCTCCCTCATTCTCCTTCCCCCTCCCCTTCCCTCATTCTCCTTCCCTCTCACTCTCCCTCATTTTCCTCCACCTCACTCTCACTCATTCTCCTCCCCCTCCCTCTCCATCATTCTCCTCCCCTCCCTCTCCTCCCCTTCACTCTACCCCTCCATCATTCTCCTCCCTTCCCTCATTCTCCTCCCCCTCCCTCTCACTCATTATCCTTCCTCCTCCCCTCCCTCATTCTCCTTCTCCCTCCCTCATTCTCCTTCCTCCACCTCTCCCTCATTCTCCTTCCCTCTCCCTCTTTCTCCTCCCCCTCCCTCATTCTCCTCCCCCTCCCTCTCCCCCTCCCTCATTCTCCTTCCCCCTCGCTCCCCCTCATTCTCCTCCCCCTCCCTCTCCCTCTACTTCATTCTCCTCCTCCTCCCACTCCCTCTCCCTCATTCTCCTCCCCCTCCCTCTCCCCTCCCTCATTCTCCTTCCCCCTCCCTCTCCCTCATTCTCCTCCCCCTCCCCCTCCCTCATTCTCCTCCTCCTCCTCCTTCTCCCTCATTCTCCTCCCTCTGCCTCATTCTCCTTCCCCCTACCTCATTCTCCTTCCCCCTGACTCATTCTACTTCCTCCTGACTCATTCTCCTTCCCTCTCCCTCTTTCTCCTCCCTCTCCCTCATTCTCCTTTCCCCTCCCTCTCCCTTATTCTCCTTTCCCCTCTCCTCCCTCATTCTCCTCCCCTCCCTCTCCCTCATTCTCCTCCCACCTCCCTCA
This sequence comes from Chiloscyllium plagiosum, assembly GCF_037043375.1. NCBI lineage: Eukaryota > Metazoa > Chordata > Chondrichthyes > Orectolobiformes > Hemiscylliidae > Chiloscyllium > Chiloscyllium plagiosum. Next base: position 38,115,879 of record NW_028270181.1, on the reverse strand, counting down.
TTCACCTCCCCCTCCCTCATTCTCCTCCCCTCCCTCTCCCTCATTCTCCTCCCCCTCCCTCATTCTCCTCCCCACCCTCATTCTCCTCCCCCACCCTCATTCTTCTTCCCCCTCCCTCCCCCTCATTCTCCTTCCCCCCTCGCAGTCTGCATCCCCCTCCCTCCCTCATTCACCTTCCCCAGCTCTCCCTCTTTCTCCTCCATCCTCCCTCATTCTTCTCCCCCTCCCTCTCCCTCATTCTCCTGCCCCCTCCTTCATTCTCCTTCCCCCTCCCTCTCCCTCATTCTCCTCCCCCTCCATCACCCTCTCCCTCATTCCCCTCCCCCTCCCTCATTCTCCTCCCCCTCCCTCATTCTCCTCCCCCTCCCTCATTCTCGTCCCCTCCCTTTCCCTCATTCCACCTCCCTCTCCCTTATTCTCCTCCCCTTCCCTCTCCCTCATTCTACTCCCCCTCATTCTCCTCCCCCTCCCTCATTCTCCTACCCCTCCCTCATTCTCCTTCCCTCTCCCTCATTCTCCTTCCCTCATTCTTCTTCCCCCTCCCTCATTCTCCTCCCCCTCCCTCATTCCTCTTCCCTATCCCTCATTCTCCTTCCCCCTCCCCTCCCTCTTTTTCCTCCCCACTCTCCCTCCCCCTCCCTATCCCCTCCTTCATTCTCCTCCCCCTCCTTCATTCTCCTCCCCCTCCTTCATTCTCCTCCCCCTCCTTCATTGTCCTTCCCCCTCCCTCATTCTCCTTCCCCCACCCTCATTCTCCTTGCCCCTGCCTCAATTACCTTCCTCCTCCCTCATTATCATTCTCCTTCCCCCTCCCCCATTCTCCTTCCCCTCCCTCTTTCTCATTCTCCTCCCCCGAGTCATCCAGTTTGGAACTGTAATATGCTTTTTGCCTATGTGGGCACTGCAGCACCATAACCGTGCTGTCTATTGAATACATAGAGGTGAAAAATCTTTTTGTAATTGGGTAAGGTCAAAACTGACGCCGATTGCAGTGCTTGCTGAAGGATGTTGAAAGCCGTCTCAGCTTCTCCATCCCAAAATTGAACACTTATTAGGTTAGCATGTCCTGCCTCATTTATGCTTTTTCCATACGGGTACCATATTGTCAGAATATTCTGATATCCAATCCAAACTGAATTCTGCCATTCTCAAAAATGTCATCGTCTGACTTACTCCCACAGGTTTGTGGGCTCCAACTAACACCTCGATCTGATTTGGAACTATCCGCTTAAATAGAACCCAACCCAAATAGTCAACGTAATGTTTGCAATATTGCAGCGTTTCTCTTGAGACCTTGTGCCCCCAATGTGCTAAATTTTCCAGCAGAAAGGTAGTAGTGCCTTCGATTTCTCCTGACAGTCCGAGAAAACCAGAAGATCATCAATATATTAGGTTCACGGAACGTCTAATGAGACCGCTTCAATGTCCGCCTTCAACACTTGATTAAACATATGCAGTGAGTGCTTAAATCCCTGCAACATTTTAGTGTTAATGTATTGGGTACCTCTATAAGTAGATGCAAGCAAGTAGCAGCAAGATCCGCCAGCAGAATACTGAAAAAAAGCAGAACATAAACCAATTACTGAAAACCAAGCAGCATGGAGTGGGACATTGGCCAACAGTGTATGCTGGTTGGGAAAAACTGCTGGCCAGTCTTCCACAACCTCATTCACGACTCTCAGATCATGCACAAGTGTCTATTTAGAACTATCCGCTTTAAACCCTGGCAAAAGGGGAGTGTTACAAGGTCTGTTCATTTCCCTGAGTACCCCTGCGTCAAGCAGCCCCTTTATTGTAGACATTATTCCGTCCTCTGCCTTTGGTTTTAAGGGATACAATGGTCGTTGCTGTGAAAGAATCATTCGATGTTTCACAGGAAATGTGGAAAAATCTTCACGAACTTAAACTTTAACCTTGTAAATTCAAAGCTGTGAGAGCCAGCAAAACGTCTTTCCTGACTCCCCACAAGCTCTTTGTTCTCCTCCTGTCTATGCAATTGTTGTTCCCGCGGTAACCGGGTAACATTAGTTTTGCAAATCATGTTGGCTTTTTTTGTCTTTCAAAACTAATCATCGTCTGCCACATTGATTCCCTCCATCCCACTTAAGCTATCACATTACAACACCATCATCTTCAACATTAGCTCGTCTGCCAGTGATTTAACTAGCCTATCACAATGCACTATCATTATCTGTTACTGGTGCCGTGTAGCATGATTGTAACTCTAAGTTAATTACTTAATTGCCAGAGTAACGTTCATATATTGCCTTTAGACCAACAGGTTTCACGCAGAGAAAGAATATAAGGAGGCACTACGTACAAAAGCCAAATTGATCGACAGAACCCCAAAAGCAGACAATAACAATTTCCAGCGTCCAAACCTCAAAATATTATCCCTCTGCACCTAGAGTCAAAGGCAAAAAAACCCGTCTCATAATAACTGGGACAGGAAAAGAAAGACCCGAAGACAGTGCAACATCTAAACACACATACAACTCAGGTGACTCCATCTGAACAAGGCTTCAGCACCACAGCGGAAGTCAGATCTTTGATGTCGAGTGGGGAACCCACAGCGAAAAAGTTTGCAGGCCCAGAGTCCACTGGAACATGCGGCAATTGTCGCGCAGCAAGACACATTAAAAAAGACTTAACAAGAGGAAGAGCACAACAAATGACAAAGGCAACAACAAGCAATACAAAACCTGCAATAAACCAAATGGTAGTGCGCAAGTCCCTGACCTACCCAAAACACCAGTCAATCAGCCAAAAACCCGATGGCTGAACCCCACAATCACCTCAATCTCCTCCCCTACATTCTGCCGCTTACCTGTCGGCTGAATGAATGATCATTCTGGGCTAGCATTAATGGGAATAAAGTACAGTATTGTTCCACAAACAGTACACAGACCCCCATATTTCTCAACCAACAACCTGTCCAAGACTGATTAGTCCACCACTGGCCTCATCCAATCGCTCACCCAGCATAGCGAGGGCATCATCAGAGTAATTAATGAATCACTGCTGATGGTAATAGATATAACTAATCCACTCAGCGTTCTTGCTTACAATAATGGCAGTGATTAGCAACTCCCATTCGCCAGCAATCACATTCCTGGCCTTGAACACATTGGGGACACCCCTTGGCTAACCTATATGAACAACTTATATTGCCGGGTCAGGGACATCTCCTGTTTAGGGTGTTGCAAATTCGGTTGTGGTAGGGAGTTGGCACGACCAAGCGAGATCCATCACGTTCGCCAAATCGAAGGACCCCAAGTCAGCACAGGAGCAGAAAGGTTCAGCACTGCGGAAGGGGAATCATTGACCTCGCCTAACCCATCCTCAGAAATAGGAGGTGTCAGTGTACGGCGCTGTGTTGTTCTTCGGGACACCTGTGCAGGCTCAATGGGTCAAATGGCCTCGATCTGCACTGTGAGGATTCTATTATTCTATCAGTTTAAGTATATTATTAATAGTATCATCACTATTATTATGTTTACTAACATGCTGCTGATGTTGATGTCGGTACTGACATCTTGAAGATGACGATTCTGGATGTACTCTTATACAGACTTACAGTGAGACCTGCAGTGCTATAACATGGTTTGCAATACTTACGTGTACGTCTTATTTATTTGTGTTTTTCCTCTGTTGTAACGTTGAAGTATGTTTTGCTGAAAGCATCGTTGCAGAAGAATTAAATCATATCTGGACCACATTGCTTTTGAAAATTGAAATAGTTCACATTTGTGCCATCTGCATAATATACCTTGGAATTAGAGTGTTTTGAGTCATTTGTGGTCTGGTCTGCTCTTGTCCGCAATACACAGGCAAGTGAAACACAGGCAACGTGTACTAAATCAATCTGGTGCTGCAGAGCCCCTACATTTTCGCCCATCTCATACAGTCACCCTGTCCTCCTCACCACACAAGGGACCATCTGACGGGAGAAGCTTTCGGGTTTAATCTCAATGCCGTTGGTTCAATATCTTTACAGATGTTTCATTCCATAAAAATCTAATTTTGCTGCAAGTGTCAGGATGACACGTTTCGATTGACTGAAGTATATGTTAACGATTCATGTTTGCTCGGATCCGGCTGTGTGTATAGTTACTGTTCTAATTCGCATTCGCAGTAAAATAACAAGGTTTGGCGAATACTTACCATTGGCTTCTATTCAAAGTTAACTATATATTTGACACAGAATTAGAATTGTCAGTTTCATAAAGACAATCGTTATTTTGAGGAACGGGACAGACTAAGGGAGTGTTTCTTTTTTTAGAGTTGTGACTTCAGATAAAATCACAAATTGGATTGCCGTTTTATCGGATTTTTCCATCAAATTCAGCACTGGATTTAGTGTACGGTTTTAATCAGTGTTAAGTCTGGCATTAGGGACAAGTTAGGTCATCAGTTACAATCAGGACATTAATTTAAATTACTGGTGGGGTTCTGTTATAATGGATTAACATTTAAACAATAGCACATAGTTATTCATAAGGTGAGGTTAATGTTCAGCATGTAACTGGACCTTTTCTTTGTGTCATTTCGTGGTTGTCTCATTTGAGACTTAACATTTGATTCTGAGCAAGGTCATCGATAGTTTTCATGTTATATGAAGTGTGGCGCGATAATTTATGAAGGGGAGAGATACTGCCGAGGTCATTGTGACTGAAGGAAACTATGTATCCTGAATGGTTGTACTTTAACGAATATAAGTGTTGGGTAGAATGGTACTTTAACGAATATAAGTGTTGGGTAGAATGGTACTTTAACGAAAATAAGTGTTGGGTAGAATGGTGTATGAAAAGTTGACAACAAACCTTTCCAAATGCAATTCATAGAAGAACATTAAAATAAAGAAGAGTAAAGAATTCTCTGACATAAAATTTCTGCTTTGTCCAGATGTGCAATAGGTGCCAGAAGAGTGGAATCTTGCTACTGCCTTGTTGAAAAAAGGTTGTAATCTTAAGACCGGAAATTACAGACAGGATAGTTTAACAAACTCGCGAAATTTATACTTGTCAGAACTCAGGGACGAATTGTTATTCATATGAAAAAAGGGTAGCTTTGTTACAAATAGATTACGCGCGGTTTCAAAATGGAATTCGTGTAGAACACCATTACTGGTGTTTTTATTTGGAAGATCCAACAGAAACCGAGATGAGTGTTGACATGTCACACACCACGTTTGAAGGATTTGAGGAGGTAGTTACCATGCATTTAATTAAGAACGAACTATTTTAATATATGCAGCATTCCATTTAAAAAAAATACTACCAAAGAAGAAACTCTCTGAGCCTTTTGATGTTGGGAAGGAAGATCTCCCTCTCTGCGTCCTCATTTTAGCAACAGGGAACTCGACGATTTGGCTCCAAAAAAACAGATAAAGTGACCAACTCAATAAAAGCTGTTGCAAAGTTCTTCTGGATCTGTATAAACTTAAACCCACCTCATTGCTCATCTATCCGATTTGAAAAATTATTCAGGGAGAACTCAAAACTGTTTAACAACTGCCCGTCTGAAGGAGAACATTCTGCACCACTGGGAGAATATCCTTCTGCAAGATTAACACAACCGAACACATCTCTTGAAGGTACAGTATTATCACATTATTGTAAGCAGTGTAAATGAAAGGGTTGGCCGATGAGGAATGAGTAAGAAAAAGTCTGCGATTTGTGGAATATACTGGACTTCCCTTATGACCACCCTCACCTTTGTCTACATGTATTCTAAAATATACAGAATTGTGATCACTTTTCCGAAAGACATTCGCCACCGCAACTTCTACCACATGACCTGGCTCATTCCCCAACACCAGGTCCAATATGGCCCATTCTCTCGTTGGACTAATGACATCGGGCTCTAGAAAACTCTCATCTTACACATTCTACTCCATCCAGTCCTCTGACTCTAAGTGTATCCCTGCCAATGTTGAGAAACTTAAAATCTCCCATCACTCCCACCCTGTTGCCTCTAATCTTTACGTAATCTGTTTACCTATTTTTTTCTTCTACCTCACGCCCACTGTTGGAAGGTCTTTAACACCGCTCCAAAAATGTAACTGCACGCTTCTTATTTCTCAGCTACACCCATAATGCCTCAATACTCAAGGGTTCCATAGAGTCCTCTTTAGTGCAGCTGTGATATCATCCCTGACCAGCAATGCAACTCCTCCCCCACTTTTACTTCCCTCCCTGTCCTGTCCGAAGCATCTATTTCCTGGAACCTTTAGTTGCCAGTCATGCCCTTCCGTTAAACAAGCCTCTGTGATCGCAAGAAAGTCATGGTCCCAGGCACAAATACAAGCCCTAAGTTCATCATCCTTATCCACTATACTCCTTGCATTAAAGTATATGCACTTCAGGCAACCAGTTCTTTTGAGTTCCTCTGGTCTCTGCTTACTCTTCCCTTATTAATGCAAACTTGATGATTCTTACAGTTTCCAGTTCCTACCTCGCTGTCTACTTGTCTTCTCTTCTCGTTCCCAATCTCTACCACGGTAGTTTAAAACTTCCCCAACAGCAGTACCAAAAACTCCCCCAAGAACATTAGTTCCCATCTGGTTCAGATGGAGACCATCCAATTTATAACAGTCCCACCATCCTCAGAACTGGCCCCTATGTCCAACAAATCTGAACCCCTCCCACCTACACCAGCTCTCAAGCCATGTGATTATATCGCCTATTCTTCCATTTCTACGCTTTCGACGACGTGGCATTGGTAGTAATCCAGAGATCACTAACTTTGAGAACCTCCTTTTTTAACTTCTCTCGTAGCTCCATGAATTCTGCTTTCAGGCCCTCATCTCGTTTTATTCTACTTATATTGTTGCTGCCGAGATTCACCAAAACATCTGGCTGTCATCCTCCCTTTTTAGATGCTCAGTCCAGACCCTTTGATTGCTGTATCCTCATTTTCCGAGGAGGGTGTGTCATTGTAAACTTGTACTGAGTGTCGGTAACTGCTCGAATATAAAGTTCTGAACCACCAGTATTGTTTCTTTTCTGCAAGTACCCGTAAATGCATCTTTGTAAGAAGTGATGAATACTAACAGGAGCATAACTGCAACTTCAATTACAAGTTTTACTAGGGATATATATAGTTTACAGAATTATAGAATCCACGCTGTGTGGAAACATGCCCTCTGTGCCAGCAACTCGACACCTATCCACCGAAGAGCAACCCACACAGAACCAGTTCCCTGCCATTCTGTACATTTGCCCCTGTCCAATGCATCTAACACAGGAATCCCAGAATACGAAGCTAAATCACCTAATCTGCACATCTTAGTAGTGTGGGAGGAAACTAGAGTGTCCGGACAAAACCAACACAGACTCGGGATGAATGCATGAATTCCACCCAGGTAGTTACCCGAATCTGGAATTGAACCCAGGTCCCTGATGTTGCGAAGAAATATTGCGAATCACTAAGCCAGCGTGCTGCCTCAATGTTTTCGTGTAACTGTCGAACCTTTCGAGCTGACTTGCATGTGAATCAAAAGCCTGTGGTGAACATCTGATTCCAGTAGTAGCATGATTCATTGAGTATCTTTCAATGAAAGTCTTAATTAGTGTAGGTTCCTAACCAAAGCAGACGAGCTACCCCAGTGTCAAAGTGTTTACTGGGAGCAATCCAAAGTAAAATTACACTGAGTGTGGTGTTACTGGGAATATCTTTCCCCGTGGAACAGTATTGCACATGGATCAGAAGCCTGAGGGAACACTGGATTCCAGTAGGATGATGATTCATTGAGCATGTGAGTTTTGTTGATTCAAACAAAACTTGTTGGTGGAGCTAGTGAGGCATTTGCATCACTATTAGTGGAAATATCCGAGGCATATGAGGAGGTGAGGAAAGCCATCTTAAGTGTATATGAGCTTATGCCAGAAGCATGGAGATAACGTTTCAGGAATCTAATGATGTTCCCTGGTCAAACTTACATTGAGTTTGAAAGGTTTAGCAAAGTTATTTTGATAGGTGGATAGGAGCATTACAGAAATAGCAAACCTATAATATTCTTAGACAGATGATTTTATTGGAGGAATTTAAAATTTCACTTGTTGAGACAGTGAGAACTCACGTGGAAGAGCAGAGAGGTAAAACGGCAAGATTAGCAGATGAAATGCCTGATAATTATGAAGTGACCAATAAATCAAAGATTGGCTTCAAGATCAATTTCATTCCTTGAGGGGTAGAAATTGTGGAAAAGAGAAATCCTCACACAGAAAGGAAAAGGTGGATCTTGGTGAATATCATAAGGATAACGTACTACATTTTAAAATGGAAACCCTCGAAGTGGACAGAGAAGTTTTTTTTAATACCAGTGTTTTCACGGCAATCGAGGAGGCCACATGAAATCCTAGCCTTGGTCGTTCAGGAAAAGAACTGGGAAGACATATGTAGGGAAACATGATAAACGAAGGAATGTTGGTGCAATGGTAATGGAAAGCACAGCGGAGGCCAGAAAGCTCCAGCAGAGCGTGCAACCCTGTTTGAGGCTGGCAAAGGATGAAGTACCAGATCTTGTTAAACCATAAACTGCGAAGATCAAGTTTACTCGCGTAGGCCAAGATCAACAGGTAAAAAGTTTAAAATATTAATAGATACAGGATACTGTCATTCTTTGATGTTCAGAGATAAGGAAAATTGTACTTAAGAATGACTATTGCCAGAAAAAGTGCGAGTGGAGGGAATTCGCGCTATGTGAAGAAGCGCTCCATTATGTCTAGTAAGGTTAGCGTGTGCAGTGAATAATGGAGAAGTCGTGGTCGGTGTACTGGAAAAACTCTCAGCTTCAGGAACACAATTTGTCCTCACTAATTCCATAGCTGGTTCACAGGTGTTTCAGTGCAGTCTAATGTGCTTGAAACATCAGTGGAAACTCAGTCAACTGAATTATTGCAGGTCACATATCCTGGGATATTTCCCGACTGTGTGGTAACGAGGTCACAAAGTCACCAGTTGAAACAGGACAGATCAAAGAACATTGATTGGAAGGTTGAAGTGGAATTAACAGAGACCTTGTTTGATCACATGTTTCAGACAAATCAGGAGCAGATAAATGTCAAAGTAAGCATCTTTAGCTCAGCTAAATTAAAAGAGTTAAAGCAGAATACTGAAAACCTAAAGGGATTGCAGAAAAAGGCGTGCATACAACAAATAATCTGAATGTATCCCGAATGCTACAATCTTAAAAATTATGTCTTAGTTAAGGAAAGGAAGACCTCCACATATTTAGGCAGATGAGATATGGGCAGAAGTTCATCAAGTCGTATTGCCAGTCGGTTATAGAAAGGAGATGTTTTGGGTGGCGTCTGAACTACCAGTAAGGAGTTATTTAAGAGTGAGACAAATTCAACTTAAAATTCAAAAGCATTTTGTTTTGCCTTGAACTGCACAAGGTTGTAATTGAAATTTGGGGACATGTCATACATGTCAGGTAATTGAAAAATCACTGTCAATAATAAAACTTTCACCCTTAATATCTCTTCCTGCATTTGACGAACTTTTCTTTCTGAGATTCTTATTTGATTGCATTGGATCGCTTCACAAAAAAGTAGGAATCAATATTATTTAGCAGTATTGATTGTGTCTACTAGATGTCCAGATTTGGCCAGAGAGAGTTCGTGCATATCAGAGCATCCAATGAAATTGGAAGCAGACAAGAACTCAAAACCCACTATATTGTGATCGGAGATAAGGTTGTAGTGTCACTTCCAATGATAGGTGAACCTTTGAAAGCAAGATCGAGTTGAACTTATCAAGTGGAAAGGAAATTGAGTAATGTGAGCGATTTGAAAAGGACTCCAGACAAAGAGACATTTCACAGAGTGTGTCAAAGTTCAAAATGCTCAAAATGTATTTTGACAGGGAAGGAAACCTAAAGGACACTGTGTTATTGGTTACAACACAGAGGGAGGAACCAAGTTCAGAAGATTTTCAACTGGATATTCCTCAAATTAAATTGGACAATGGAGAAGTTGTCAAAAATTGGGATAAGCTATTGAGTTACCTTCAAGGGAATACGCGAAATGACCCGAAAGACCTATTACTAACACATGGGGAAATGTGTGCCAATAAGCTGTGTAGTACTGAACCTAATCATGCATGATTTTGATATAGAAGATGCTGTTCTGACGAAGAAATATCTTTATTGCAAACACTCTCTAAACTTGCCACAGGTTCAAGAGGAAATTGAACACATGCTGTAAGACGATATAATTGAAGTGGGTTACAGTGACTGGGTCACACTCATAGTAATGGTGCCAAAACGAGATAATACCCAACTGTCATGTGTGGACTATTGCAAAGTCATTGCCGTTAAAGAGACAGGTGCAAATCTGATTGTGGGAAAAGCAAATTATATTTCTCAGTAGGGCTTACTCAAACGATACTGACAACTAATTATTTTCCAAAAGTCAATATTCAGCTTTTGTATTGCTGAATGGAGTGTATCATTTTAAAGTCATGCCACTTGGTATCAAAAATGCGGCAGGAAAAATGGGACATTTCCAATATGTATCAGAATTATTCGATTCACTTCATAAGGCAGGCTTGCATTTAACAGCGTGGCAGCTGTGATAATCACTGTCCCGGTATTAGCCACAACTAATTACGCAAAGCCATTCGAGGTGGCTATCGATGCGAGTGACGTTGTGTCTGTGCTGTGCTCTTACAGGAAGATGTCGATTACATAGAAAGAGCTAATAGTTATTTCTCCAGGAAACTGAACATTCAACAGGAGAAATATTCGAAAGATGAGAAGGAGAGTTTGAGCTTTGTGTTGCTTTTACAACATTTCAATATTTATGTTCCCAATAATTTATCTGAGACAATTATCGACAATAAAGTTTGTGGAGAAATTTGAGGACAAAAATCCAAATTGTTGAGATGAATCTTGTTGTTACAGCAATTCAATTTGAAAATTGTGCAAGGAGGAGGTCAAGAAAACATTATTGCTGATGCATTGTCGAGACTTGAAAGTGAAACAGCGGTGTTCACTTGCAGAAGTAAAACAGATTGAAGCAGAACTTACTAATGCATATTTGGTTGATTATAGTCAATTTAACATTTCTTAGTGTTATTGTGTATTAACAATTTAAAATTAAATGGTTTCAAACTGAAACCATGTTTTGATATTGACTTTTCAAATTTAAAGCAGACAAGAGGTGTAACGATGCTGCTCCTTGAACAAGACTACGTTGTCTTTTTTTTTCCTTTTTCAGAGAGGTTCCTAAACCAGCAATTCCGAAAAGTCTGAACTTGAAGAGTTTTAAGGCCAGTTTGCTAATTGATACAGCCTCGGGCAATAGTCTTTCAAGTTTAAGAAAAAGCTCGTACATTGTAAAGGGTTTGGGCAGTTATCCCAGCACATCCTACCTCTGGGCTGGTCTAGTTTTAGCAGTCTGGCTGTTTACTGAAAACAGGCAGCCGGTTGTGAGGCTGTCTGTCCAATAAGCAGCGACATGGAAGGTGCTCTCTGCTGAATCTCTCTGTCATCTCTCACTCTCTCTCCTGTAAGATCTTGTGTTCGTTTTAGCTTTTGTGCAAAGGGGTGTTTTTGGGATTGTTGCACGTGTTGGGAACAGCATCTTTAAGTTGAGATAGTCTGCTGTGCTTTCGGATAGGTGGTTATTTTATATTTTGCTCCCTTTGTTCGGGTTGCATTTGGTAATCTTGCAAATATATTCTGTTTAGTTTAGAAATCAGTGATTTGAATACGTCACCCTGTTGGGCGTTCTCTGTGCGCCTCCGAATTCTTCCAGATATGGAGAGGAAAGACTAATAAAGATAATTCTGAATCGGACCAAGACTAAGATGGGAGATGTTACGGAGGACTTTAACATTCCAAATATTGTCTTGAACTACGATAGTTCGAGTACTTTAGATGTGTCAGTTGTTTTCTTTCAACGTGTGCAGTGTGATTTACTGACACAGTATGTAGACAAGCCAACAAGGTGCGAGGCCACATTGGATTTTGTACTCGGTAATACACCTGGCGTTAGATTTGGAGGTAGGTGATCACTTTGATGACAGTGACGACACTCCGGTTTGTTTACTTTCGCATTGGAAATGGTTCGGTATATACCGCCGCACAAGAGTTATTTCTGGGGGAAAGACAATTATGATGTCATTTGGCAAGATTTAGGACGCACAGTTTGTGGAAGAAAACTGCACGGGATGGGCACAATTGAAATGTAGGCGTTAATCAAGCATCAGCTACTGCGTGCCCATAATAGGTATGCATCAGTCAGGCAGGGAGGAAGTGAACGACCGAGGGATTCGTGGTTTACTAAAGGAGTTGATTCTCTGGTCAAGAGGAAGAAGAAGGCTTATGTAAGGATGAGACGTGAAGGCACATTTAGTGCGTTTGAGAATTACAAGTTAGCCAGGAAATACCTAAAGAGAGAGCTAAGAAGTACCAGGAGTGGAGATGAGAAGTCATTTGCAGGTAGGATCACGGAATATACGAAAGCTTTCCATCGGTACATCAAGAATAACGAATGATGAGAGAAAGATTAGGGCTAATAAAGGATTGTAGAGGGAAATTGTGCATGAAGTCCGAGAACATGGGCAAGCACCTAATGCATATTTTTCATCCGTATTCACACTTGAAAAAGACGATGTTGTCGAGGAGAGTACTGAGATACAGGCTACGAGACGAGACGAAATTGATGTTCGCAAGGAGAAGATGTTAGCAATTTTGGAAAGTGTAAAAATAGATAAGTTCCCTGGGCTGGATGAGATTTATCCTAGTATTCTCTTGGAAGCTAGGGAGGAGATTGCCGCACATTTGGCTTTGATCTATATATCGTCTTTGTCTACAGGCATAGTGTCAGTAGACTGGCGGATAGTAAATGTTGTTCCAGTGTTCAAGAAGGATAGTAGAGCCAGGCCGAGTTATTATAGATGACTGAGGATACTTCGTTTGTGGGTAAGGGTTTGTGAAAGGCTTTAAGAAATAGGATGTATAATCGTTGAGAGAATCGTTTATAATCGTCAAGTTGATGAGGAATAGTCAACATGATTTTGCCTCGTTGCTCACAAACATATTGAGTTCTTTAAGTTGGTAACAAAACAGGTGGATGAGAGTAAAGTTGTTGATGTGATTAATGGATTGCAGTACGGTGTTTGATAAAGATCCCCTCAGTAGACTATTGCACAATTTACAGAGGCTTGTGTTGAGAGTGAATTAGCTGTTGCATCAAACATTGGCTAGCTGATAGAAGGTAGAGGGTGGTGGTTGATGGGAAATGTTCATCAGTCAAGTTCAGTTGCTAGTGGGGTACCACAAGGATCTGGTTTGGGACCACGGCTGTTTGTCATTTTTTATAAATGAGATGGATGAGTGTGTAAAAGGATGGGTCAGTAAACTTGCGGATGACACTAAGGTCCATGGAGTTGTGGGCAGTGCTGAAGAATGTTTGCGGTTACAGAGGCACATAGATAAGACACATAGTTGGGTTGAGACTTGGCAAGTGGAGTTTAAGGGAAAAGTGTGAGGTGATTCATTTTGGAAGGAGCAACAGGAATGAAGTGTACTAGGGTAATGGTAAGATTCTTGGTAGTGTAGTTGAGCAGAGAGATCTCGATGTCCACGTATATAGATGCCTGAACGTTGCCATCCAGGTTGATAGGTTTGTTAAGTAGGCATACCGTGTGTTAGCGTTTATTGGTAGAGGGATTGATTTTCGGAGTCACAAGGTTATGCATCAGCCGCAGAAAACTCTGGTATAGCTGCACGTAGAGTATTGCGCACAGTTCTGGTCACCACATTATCGGAAGGGTATGGAAACTTTGGAAAGGGTTATTAAGAGATTTAATAGTATGTTTCCTGTGAAGGAAATGTCTTAGGAGGAAAGGTTGAGATACTTGAGCCTGTTTTCGTTAGAGAGAAGAGTATGAGAGGTGACTTAATTGAGACATATGTGATAATCAGATCGTTAGATAGCGTGGACTTTGAGAGTATTTTTCCTTGGATCTTGATGGCAAGGACGAGGGGACATAGCTTTAAATTGATGTTTGATAGATATAGTACAATAGTCAGATATAGTTTCTTAACTCAGAGAATGGTAGGGGAGTGGAACTACTGCAACAGTCGTAGACTCGCCAACTTTAAGAGCATTTAGGTGGTCATTGGATAAACATATGAATGAAAATGGAATAGTGTAGATTAGATGGGCATCAGGTTGGTTCCATGGGTCGGCGCAGCATTAAGAACCAGAGGGCATGCACTGCACTGTAATATTCTTTGTTCTTTGCTCAATGTTCTACGAAGTTCATGTGGTCCGTTAGGCTAATGTTAAATTCAACGATGTTTCATTATACTCATTTTGATTCTGATGTGATTGGTTTAGTCTGTAGTTATGCAAGTGCCATGGTCGCTTGGTATTTGTGGTTAATTTTTCCCAATCTTCTTCCATGAAAGCAGACACAAAATATCTGTTCAGTTTCTAGGTCATTGGTCTGTTCTCGAAAATACATTATCATCATTTAAAGGCCATTTAGATGGGTATATGAACAGGAGGGGTTTGGAAAGATACGGGCCAGGTGCTGGCAGGTGGGACTAGATTGGGTTGGGATATCTGGACGGCATGGACGGGTTGGAGCGTATGGTCTGTTTCCATGCTATGACTCTATGTCCACACATTAACATGACCACTCATATATCCTGCACATCTTTGGAAAGTTGGAGGAAAGCGGAGTACCTCGACGAAACCCACGTAGACACGGAGAGAATGTGTGAACTCCACACAGACAGTCGCCTTTGGCTGGATGGAAACTTGTTGCTGGTACTGTGAGACAAAAGCGCAAACCACTGAGCCACTGTGCGACCCATGTGGAATAGTGTTTACAGACATAGTCTCTTCGCTGAAGAAAGGTTATTTTCGTATTGGAAGCATCTCAGGAATGGTTTCATCAAGTGATTACTTGTTAACTTACAAGGACAGAGAGGTGGGCGTGATCTGCAGAAAATTCAGAAAGGCGTTCATCTATGGTCGGTTCTGCTTTTTTTTGAGCAACACTCAATGGCAAGGTTCTGGGAAGTGTTGCTGAACAAAGTGACCTTGGAGTGCAGGTTTATAATTTTTTGCAAGTAGAGTTGCATGCAGATATGATAGTGACGAAGTGCTTGGTATTCTTCCGTTATTGGTCAATGCATTGAATATAGGAGTGGGGAGATCGTGTTGCGACTGTACAGGACACTGTATAGGCCACTTTTGAAATATTCTGATCTTCTGGTCTTCTTCCTATCAGAAGAATTTTGTGGAACTTGAACAGGTTCATAAAAGGTTCACAGGCATGGTTCCAGGTTTGGAAGATTTGAGCTGTAAGGAGAGGCTGAGTAGGCTGGGAGTGTTTTCCCTGGAGCACCATAAGACCATAAGACCATAAGACATAGGAGTGGAAGTAAGGCCATTCGGCCCATCAAGTCCACTCCGCCATTCAATCATGGCTGATGCGCATTTCAGCTCCACTTACCAGCGTTCTCCCCGTAGCCCTTAATTCCTCGAGACAACAAGAATCTATCAATCTCGGCCTTGAAGACATTTAGCGTCCCGGCTTCCACTGCACTCCGTGGCAATGAATTCCACAGGCCCACCACTCTCTGGCTGAAGAAATGCCTCCGCATGTCTGTTCTGAAATGACCCCCTCTAATTCTAAGGCTGTGTCCACGGGTCCTAGTCTCCTCGTTTAACTGAAACAATTTCCTAGCATCCACCTTTTCCAAGCCATGTATTATTTTGTACGTCTCTATTAAGTCTCCCCTTAATCTTCTAAACTCCAACGAATACAATCCCAGTATCCTCAGCCGTTCCTCATATGTTAGACCTGTCATTCCAGGGATCATCCGTGTGAATCTCCGCTGGACATGTTCCAGTGCCAGTATGTCCTTCCTGAGGTGTGGGGACCAAAACTGGACACAGTACTCCAAATGGGGCCTAACCAGAGCTTTATAAAGTCTTAGTAGTACATCTCTGCTTTTATATTCCAACCCTCTTGAGATAAGAGACAACATTGCATTCGCTTTCTTAATCACGGACTCAACCTGCATGTTTACCTTTAGAGAATCCTGGACTAGCACTCCCAGATCCCTTTGTGCTTTGGCTTTATTAATTTTCTCACCATTTAGAAAGTAGTCTATGCTTTTATTCTTTTTGCCAAAGTGCAAGACCTCGCACTTGCTCACGTTAAATTCCATCAGCCATTTCCTGGACCACTCTCCCAACCTGTCAAGATCCTTCTGCAGCCTCCCCACTTCCTCAGTACTACCTGCCTGTCCACCTAACTTCGTATCATCGGCAAACTTCGCGAGAATGCCCCCGGTTCCCTCATCCAAATCGTTAATATATAATGCGAACAGCTGTGGCCCCAGCACTGAACCCTGCGGGACACCGCTCGTCACCGGCTGCCATTCTGAAAAAGAACCTTTTATCCCCACTCTCTGCCTTCTGTTAGACAGCCAATCCTCAATCCATCCCAGCAGCTCACCTCGAACACCATGGGCCCTCACCTTGCTCAGCAGCCTCCCGTGTGGCACCTTATCAAAGGCCTTTTGAAAGTCTAGATAGACCACATCCACTGGGTTTCCCTGGTCTAACCTACTTGTTACCTCTTCAAAAAATTCCAACAGGTTTGTCAGGCATGACCTCCCTTTACTAAATCCATGTTGACTTGTTCTAATCAGACTCTGCTCTTCCAAGAATTTAGAAACCTCATCCTTAATGATGGATTCTAGAATTTTACCAACAACCGAGGTTAAGCTGATTGGCCTATAATTTTCCATCTTTTGCCTTGATCCTTTCTTGAACAAGGGGGTTACAACAGCCATCTTCCAATCATCCGGGACCTTTCCTGACTCCAGTGACTCTTGAAAGATCTCAACCAATGCCTCTGCTATTTCCTCAGCCACCTCTCTCAGAACTCTAGGGTGTATCCCATCGGGGCCAGGAGATTTATCAATTTTAAGACTTTTTAACTTTTCTAGCACTATCTCTTTCGTAATGGCAACCATACTCAACTCAGCCCCGTGACACCCTTTAATTTTTGGGATATTACTCATGTCTTCCACTGTGAAGACTGACGCAAAGTACTTGTTAAGTTCTCCTGCTATTTCCTTATCTCCCATCACTAGGCTTCCTGCATCAGTTTGAAGTGGCCCAATGTCTACTTTTGCCTGTCGTTTGTTTCTTATGTACTGAAAGAAACTTTTACTATTATTTCTAATATTACTGGCTAGCCTACCTTCATATTTGATCCTCTCCTTTCTTATTACACTCTTTGTTATCCTCTGTTTGCTTTTGTATCCCTCCCAATCTTCTGATTTCCCACTGTTCTTAGCCACTTTATAGGATCTCTCTTTTTCTTTAATACATTTCCTGACTTCCTTTGTCAGCCAAGGTTGTCTAATCCCTCCCCGGTTAATCTTTCTTTTCTTGGGAATGAACCTCTGTACAGTGTCCTCAATTATACCTACAAACTCCTGCCATTTTTGCTCTACTGTCTTCCCGGTTAGCCTCTGCTTCCAGTCTATTTTAGTCAGTTCCTCTCTCATGCCCTCATAATTACCTTTATTCAACTGTAACACCATTACATCCGATTTTGCCTTCTCCCTTTCAAACTCCAGCCTGAACTCTATCATATTATGGTCGCTACTTCCTAAGGGTTCCCTTACTTTAAGATCTTTTATAGAGTCTGGTTCATTGCAAAGCACTAGGTCCAGAATAGCCTGCTCTCTTGTGGGCTCCATGACAAGCTGTTCCAAAAAGCCATCCTGTAAGCATTCCATGAATTCCCTTTCTTTAGATCCACTAACAACATTATTTACCCAGTCCACCTGCATATTGAAGTCTCCCATGATTAATGTAACCTTGCCTTTCTGACATGCCTTCTCTATTTCCCGGTACATGTTGCGTCCCTGGTCCTGACCACTATTAGGAGGTCTTTTCACAACTCCAATTATGTTTTTTTTTGCCTTTGTGGTTCCTCAATTCCACCCACACAGACTCCACATCATCCGACGCTATGTCATTCAATACCATAGATTTAATTTTGTTCTTAACTAACAAGGCAACCCCACCCCCTCTGCCCACCTCTCTGTCTTTTCGATAAGTTGAAAAACCATGGAGGTTTAACTGCCAGTCCTGACCCCCCTGTAACCAAGTCTCTGTGATGCCTACTACATCATAATCATTCACTATTATCTGTGCCATTAGTTCATCGGCTTTGTTATGTATGCTACGAGCATTCAGGTAAAGTGCCTTAATGCTAACTTCCTTATCATTAGAGACCAAGACTGGGGGATGACTTTTAAGAGGTTTATGAAATCATGACTGACACGAATAGGATAAACATAACTGGTCTTTTCCCTCGGGTGGTGGAGTCCACAAGTAGACGGCTATATTTTGGGTTCGAGGCGAAAGATGTCCAAGGAACCTAAGGGACAACGTTTTCACGCAGAAGGAGGTATGTGCATAGAATTAGCTGCCAGAGGAAGTGGTGGGGGATGGTACATGCAATGAAATTTAAAGCCAGCTGGATGATTCTATGAATAAGAAGTGTTTAGGGGGATATCAACCGACTGCTGGCAAATGCGAATACATTAGGCCAGGATATCTGGTCTGCGTGGACAAATTCGACTCAAGGGTCTGTACGCAAATGCCTTAATCTCTCAGCCAATGCAGCTCCACATCAAGTCAGAATTTTTCATTGTAAAACAATCGACTCCATAAAATAAATATTTTGTTGGAAGAACAAATAGTCGAGACGCAATGATTTCGCCAAATCCATTGCTGACACCCAGATGAAGGTCACATTTGCAGACTTTCATCGCAATGTGGATTCTGACACAGCTGAACTTACGGGAATAACTCGTCATCGAGTTATAGGCACACGCAATCTACACCACATGTAAACAAGTCCTTTGCCTCACTCTGTCCGCAATTGCAACCAATTTTGATTCAACTGTCCAGCACCTGGTTGCGAAATGGATATGCAGCTGAGTTTTACTATTCCAGGAAATATGTTATCAGAAATATCCATGCTGTGTGCCTAAGTACAGACGCACATTAGAGAAAGGATATCGGAATAAGAAAGAATGCAGAATCGATTTACAGAAATGGATGCAAGGATGAAAATCTTAAGTTCTGACATTAGGTAAGGAACTTGTGAGCATAAGAGAGGAAGATTGACCGAAGATTTGTAACTGGAAACTGTTTTGATGCAATCATTTGCATTCGTTTTGCAGTTGTTCAAGAGTCATCAAGTCATACAGCAATACAGCACGGAAAGTGACCCTTTGCTCCAACTTGACCATGCTGGACAAATATCTTGAACTGATCTGATCCCATTTGGCCCACATCCCTCTAAAACTTGTTACTCATATACCCATAAAGACGCCATTGAATGATGCAGTTTTACCAGTCACCACCACTTCCTCTGGCAGCTCTTTCTAGACATGAGTGAAAAAGTAGCCCTTAGGTCCCTTTTAAATCTTTACCCTTTAATATTTGACCTATGATTTCTACTTTTGGGCTCCCACACCAGCGAGAAACTACCTTGTCGACTCACACTATCCAAGTCCCTCATGATTTAATAAATAGCAAATATTTGATCTGTCAGGTGGGAAATGTATGTAGATTATGTCTTCGAATATGGCAGTTTGAAAACTGATTGATGCAGTAAGTCTGATGTACAGACTTCTAGAAATGCATCTCAACGTCGTTGTTAATAAGTCATTGAAATTTCGCAGCAGTTGCAGAAACCTGTTTTCTCAGCTTTAGAATGACAACCTTCCCTGTGGAAGGATTTTAGGGCACGAGAAAGAAGTCTTATTTCCAATGTATGGTAGCTCGGTTCGGGTATGGGTACCTGTAATCCTCAATTTAGGAAAGCTACTATTGCCGTATATAGAATACCACAAATGTTCATTACCATTGACTCCATAGATGGGTGTTTGTCCTCTGAGTTGAAATTGGGCAAATCCGGCATTATGCTTTTTTACAATTTCAAAACATGAGAGATAATCTCAGCGAAAGTTGCAAAATATTTGAAGAGATATACAGGATGGTGCAGTTAAGTTGTGTTCTCACATTAATGAATCTGGAAGCAGGTGGACACAATTTAAAACAAAGTATTCTGATTTATTACCACGATGAGAATTATTTGATTTTAACCTCATCCTTGTGAAATTTTGCAGCTGTCCACTACAGTGAGTCGTGGATTTCGGTCTTTGAGTGTCTTTCAGGTATGTTTGTTCGTTTTTCGAAATAACAACGGCCTGACTCTTCATGTGGTTGTGCCTGTACAATGCTTAGATGTGTTAGAGCGCCCGTGATCATCTTAAATAGTGGAGCAGGCTTTCCAGAATAAATCAGCTACTCGTGTTCTTCTGTCCTTGCACCATTAGCCGGTGGACACGCCAAAGATGCGACATTCTCTGTCTCATACAGGACTCTTCCATTGTTCCCAAAAACACATTTTCATTGATAAAATTAATTTTAAAGTTTTCAATTTTTTCAGTGAAGGAAACGACCATGTCTCATGCGCTTAAAAAGTGCCCTGTGGACAAAAATCTAGAGTTCAGCTAACCATTTATTGTACTGCAAGAATTGCCTTATAGTTGCTTCATAAGGCAACTATATTTTGGAGCACCTGAAGTCAGATGGAGATAGTGATAAATTGGATTGAAGACACAGTTCATTGAATCACAAAATTGTTATGACGGAAAAGGACGCAATTCGAATGTCGATGACATGAAGGCATCAGAGCAGCAATTATGCAATTCAGCCCATTGGGTCTTCGCCACATTTCAATCATGAATGTTCAGTTTCCCAACACTAGTGTCCTGCCTTAAGCGCGTTATTCTTGATTCCCTTGATACTCATTAACCTATCTAAGGCGTAAATATACCCGTTGACCTGGCTTCCATAGCCTTCCGTGCAAATGAATTCCCTTGACTCACCAGTCGCTGGCTTAAGACGTTTCTCCTTCTCTCCGTTCTAAAAGGTCTTCCCTTTCTGCCAATACTATGCACTCGGTTAGGAGTCTCTCCCAGAAATGCAAATACCTTTCCAAAATCGACCCTGCAGTATTCTTTATGTTTGAATAAGATTCCCCTTCATCCTTACAAACTACATCGAGTATAGATCCACAGCCTTCAAACATTCCCCAAATGTGAAGCTTTCCATTCCTGGGAATATTCTAGTGAATCCCATCTGAAACGTGCCTGATGGCGATTGTTAAACCAGAATCATTACCTCTGAATGTTTCCTGATTTTTCGCCTTAAGTTTGCACACTATTTCTTTCTGTATAATTACTCCAATGCTCTTGAATGCCTCAATTGTTTCTTTTCCCAGGAAAGTTCCATCTCGTACATTTCATTCCCTAACTTCACATTATTGATCTTTAAACATTCATTCATGGGATTATTATGTGGCTGGCTAGGTCAGCATTTATTATCCATCCCTAATTGCTCAGAAGGCACTGAGTTTCAACGAGGACTGTGTCGATCTGGAATTACTTCGTACCAATCTCCCACCGCAAATGACAGTTGTGAATCAAATAGTGAAGTGATGACAGGTACCTCCGCTCACCAGTATGGCAGCAGAAAGCACGTAGCATTGTCAACATAGCTAAAATGTTGCATGACATTATAGGGAAATTTACGGACAGATGCGTGTGGGGGGGAAGCAGAAATTAAAACGATGTGGTTTTGTATTTTTCAACCCGAAGTACAGACCTGTAAGAAGGATGCATGATGAAGAAAACCATAGGGCGCATTAAGAAAAGTGAGTCTTTCTGCATGCAAGCTCAGTTCATTCTTTCCGACTTTTAGAGTGCATCACACACACAAAAAAATGTCAACCAGGCCTTTGTCTTACCTCGGGCGTAATGAGTACAAAATGGATCATTGAAACATTTCGTTCTATTTTCCGTGCGTCCTAATTTCGATTGTTAGATAATGTAAGAGTCTCCCACAACCCAAGGACTTTTCAGTTAGCGGAATGGCCTTGCGAATTTCCCTATCGTGTTCAAGAATGTGTTGGTTAGCTGCATTTGCCACGTGTAAATATAGGATAATCGGGTGGGGGCATGCGTCTGTTTGGGTTACTCTTTGAGGTATCGTTGTGGACTTGTTGGGCTGAAGGACCTGTCTCCGCACTGTAGGGATTCGACTTAAAAAAAAAGTGCTAATTCTGGCTAACATGCATCTGCACATATTCAAAACGCCACCCAGCTCCACTATCCACCCAACACAATCGCAATCCACTGGCGCAAGTCCTGCGTGTATGTAAGTGGAAAATAGCTGAACATTAAGGAAGATACACACTATAAAAGGAAACCTGATTTCGCTAATGTGGAGGAGTGATATTATGAAACTTAACCAGAATCGCCCATTTGAAATGATGTTACTGCAATAAAAATAATCGGTTTCAACAGATTTAAGGACTGAAATTGGGAAATTTCTTCAGGACTACAAAACTGCGTCATAGATTTTTTTCCCATGTGTGTGGTGAAGTTCATGAACGGTGATTTGTCAGTGAATGGGGAAGGTGCAGCCTTACGAATCTTTAATTTCCACTTGCTTGAGTGCAGTCAAAAAGTTAGCACTTTGCGTCATGCGCATAAGATTGAGTGGACTGAAAGTATGGCTTGATTATTTATGACAACTGTCTGCTTCCATAGTGAAGACAATTTCTTTTCTTTTCAGGAACAAATCTCATGCAACCGAGAAAACAGCTTAGAAAGCTAAGTTCCCTGAACAGAAATTGAAGGTGAGTCACAGTGGAGAAAGCGCCAATTGCTAAATACCAGCCCTTCAGAAAACTACAATCGTACACATCTGTCAAAGTCAGGTCAAGCGTATTGCTTGAGCAACTTTACAATGTCATTCAACTGCAAGAAACTGCACTAACGTTTGTTTTCATTGCTACATAAAAAATGAAGCCGGAGAATCTCCTGTAGTGACTTCTCCTGACCCGCACAATTAACTCTGTTGACACAAATGTTTCTATCTACGGCCTCACGATTCATTGTCTGAATTCCTCTCTTCAGCATCAGCGTTGGCAAACATCGTACTCGTTTTCATCTGAAGCTGTTGACTCTTAGTTCCAGTCCATGTCCAAGTCAGTCACCTCCAGCACATTCTGTCATTCTACATAATCTCGGTTAATCCACATTCTTCATACTATATTCCTGCGTTCTCTTCATGCCCTTTGAAGCGTTTTTTTTTAATCAAATACAATTAATGTATCCTTGCATATACTCAGTGACCTGGCCTCTATAACCTTATGTGGTACTGCCCTCCATAACTTTATGTGGTAGCGAATTACAGAGGTGTCCTCTATGACTCAAGAAATGTTTCTTCATGTCAGTCCTAATTGTTCTACGAACCATACTAAGTTTTTGACACATCGTTGTATGCTCTACAGTCGGGGGAAACATCCAGCTAATCTCTCTATTCCTGTGAGAATTTTATGTATTTCAATCAGATTCCGTTCCATTTTTCTAACCTTTAGTGGATGCATACCTCGCTAACCAATCGCTTCCATATGACAATATTGCCATTTCCCGTGTCAGCCTGGTGATGGTGCTGTAATCCCTCTCCAGTTTGCATAAATTCATACGAATTCACACTGGAATGCATCAGCTTCCTTGCACATGCAATTTTTTCTAGACTGCCCTTATAATTCTTTCTATCTTCCTCACAACTCACAACCCCAATTAGTTTTATGTTGAGCAACATGCTGTTAATCAACAAAAAAGACAACTTAATTCCATTCAGTTTCTATTTGCCAACGAATTCCAAATCCATATTATAATATTCCACAAGTGTCAAGTCTTTGCATTTTCCCAAATAGCTTCTCCATGTGAGTCCTCATTAAAGTCATTTTGGGAATCTGTGTCATGACCAGACCTCTGTGTTGCCTTTTCCTGCTCCTGAAGACAAGGATGGTACGGAGTGAGTTGAATGTGAAGGACCTTGACAGAACGTCCATTTGGAACTTTGGGCAGAGGACAGAGTACCCATAGTGCAGTATGGGTGAATAAGTCAATGTATACTCGGAAGAAGTTATGAACGCACAAACTTAAATTAAGAGAGAGAAAGAATTGCCAACGTTTTCAAAATTAGAGTGCTCAAAGGCCAACATTTCAGAATTATTTGGAGAAATAATCAGATGTTCCTGACTATTATTTTACTATTGATCAGCATGGGAGAATCAATAGGAAACAAATCCATGTCTCTGAAATGTGGACTTATAATAAATTTCCTGTATGCAAATATGTGGAAATATAGTCAGTCACGTCTAAATAAGATGCCACTATTTGCGTAACGTTTATGAATGATGATGCGAAATGATATCATATACTTTTTCAATATGAAGTGTGATCCCGATTTGTTCAGCGACTACCTTTCCAGAACAGGTGATCTATGAACGACACTGCTCAGTGCAATTGAACACTTCTTAATATTTATCTTGGACCCAATTTTGCCTTTGAATCTACTACAGTGTTCTCTTTCATCACTTCAATATTCTCCTCAACCAATGCCACCAATAAACCTCCTTTCCTTGTTTTCCTATCTTTTCTGAACACCTTGCACTCAGGAGTAATCAACGATCAATTCTACTCCCTCAGGAGCTACGTCTATGTTGACTTTTTAAGCCTTCAACCGGGCCATAGCTTGCTAAATTAATCAAATCTGCAATGAGAGTCGGACATCAGCTAAGACATGCGTGAACCAGAGCCCTCACTTTTCGATACGTTTTGAATTCTTTGAAAACTGTCGGAAAATTTCTAACAGTTGTTCTCTTTTGAACAAGTACTTGAGTTATTGTAGGGACACATGGCTGCTACTGTTGGAGACTCACCATGCTCCTTTGAAGGTGGGAGAACAAAAGATGGAAAATTATCGAAATGCTCAGCAAATCTGGCAGTATTTTTCAAATCCAATGGAAGGTTATCAGCTGACAAGCCGAACCCACTTTTGATTCCATGATGCTAGCAGCGCTACTGTCCATTTCTCGCAGTTAACAAGCTGAAGCTGAACGATAGCCGTTGAGTTTGTTTTTTTTTTCTGGTATGCATCAGCAGTGTTCTGAGCAATCTAACCGACTAGCCCTTGCCCTTTATCTGTGAAGACAGTCACAGGGTGATAATTAAGGTTTTACTTTGAGATTTTTACGTTTCAAAATTCTTAACGTTCTCCTGTCTCTGTTTGCAATAGGCGAATACTTGCTGTTCTAATAATTTCCTTTCCATAGGCGTTATTCTTGATTCCTGGAGTATATTATTCTCAACTGAGTAATCAGCTCTTAGATCACCTAAGTTTTATATCTAATATTTGCAGCTTATAAAAAATGGCGTATCTACTCAAACCTTTTTTAAAAAAAATCACTGCATAACTATATATTGTTAATAAAATGCTACTTTGGTATCTGCAGAATCGGTGTATTACTACCTAATTATTGAGCACATGTATTAAGGCACTCTAGGGCATCGCAAATTCATGACAGTGGAAGCAATTTCTCACTTCCTGAACTGTCAAAAAGCTGGAATCGTGAAACGTGTCTATACATCTCATGGTTAATATGCCACATTGTTTCAAATGAGGTCATTTATCTCATTTTCTTTATTTGTCTCTGTCTCTTTGCAAACCCTGAGTCTCTGCCTGCAATTTAAGAGAATGTCCCTTTCGGTTAGAGCATTGTAATGAAAGTTCTTTTCATAATTTGATTGTTCAACTCTATGAAATGTGGGGCAGAACTTGCTGACACTGATTTACTGTTATTGCATTAAATATCCCTACCGGATATTGCAAGACTGGGATGACGCGAGATTGTAACTTTTAGATGAAAATTTATGTTCAAATATCCTGTGAAATTTAATTTTAAAACAGCTACTGTGAAACATGTACAAAACGTAAATGCAATCCATGTGACTTTAATTCAACAATCGGTCAGGCACCTATAGACAGTAGTCATGAGCCATCAAAGAGGCAAAGCATGCATACATATAGAGAATATACAAAGTTTATCAGTACAGTGGTGATATGCAGAGCATGTCGAAGAGTATTAAGGCCATCAGCAACCACAGCATAGCATTGCCTGTTTGTGCTGGTGACGCCCGGATCAGATGAGTTGAACAACTTCTGTGCATGGTTTGAGCATTGAAATGATGTGGAAGCGAGGAAGACCATTCTCCATTCCAATCACCAGGTTTTGATACTTATCACGACTGAGGTGGGGCAAACCCCATGCACAGTCAACCCACGTACTGCTGCTGGACCACATAACATCCCTCATAGTCTGATCAGAGGATGCTGTGACGTGCTGGCCAATGTTCCCATGGACATGTGTAACATTTCCCTGAGTTGTGACATCGTTCGAACGTGCATCAAGGCCACTACCATCGTCTCTGTGCCTAAGAAGTCTTCAATGTCTTGCCGCAATGTCGATTGTCCCGTTGCGTTAACACATCAGAATTAAATGTTTCGAGAGGCTCGTGATGAGGCAAGTTTTGACCCTGATCCCCATTGCCCCCAACCACCTTCGCTGGACACTTGGCAGATTGCAATTCATTCCAAGCGCTCAATAGATGACGCCATCTCCACCATCCTGCATCTGGCCCTCGCCCACGTAGTGCAGAAGGACACCTACATCATGTTAATCTTCATTACCTTCAGTTCTGCATTCAACAGTATCATTCGTCAGCACCTGTTTGGAAAGCTGAGTCTGCTGGGCTTGAAGACATCCCTCTGTAAGAGGATCGTGGACCTACTGACTGGGAGACCCCCGTCAACCCGGATTGGGAACAGCATCTCCAACCGCATCACACTGAGCTCGGGGGCACCCTGAGGCTGTCTGCTGAGTCCACTTCTGTTCACCCTGCTTTCCCACTAAAGATAATTGATGTCCAGTTAAATTATATTATTACGTTAGCTGTTGACAGGGCGGTAGTGGGTCTCATTAGCAGGAACGAAGTGTACAGCATACGGAGGCAACGTGCTGCAGCTAACGGACTAGTGCAGAGCCATCAATCTGTCTATGAACGTTGACGAAACGAAAGAGATGTTTGCTGACATTAGCACGTCACAGACAGGTCACTCTCTGCTGACTGTCGATGCTTTACCTCGTGGAGATTGTCAAGAGCACCAAATTTACTTGCATCCATCTGGCAAATAAACTAACCTGTCCCTCGACATCACCTTCATAGCCAAGAAAGACCAGCACCAACTATATTGTCTGATACCGTTGAGGAAAGCCCATCTGTGGGCGGCACAGTGGCATAGTGGTTAGCACTGCTGCCTCACAGCGCCAGAGACCCGGGTTCAATTCCCGCCTCAGGCGACTGACTGTGTGGAGTTTGCACGTTCTCCCCGTGTCTGCGTGGGTTTCCTCCGGGTGCTCCGGTTTCCTCCCACAGTCCAAAGATGTGCAGGTCAGGTGAATTGGCCATGCTAAATTGCCCGTAGTGTTAGGTAAGGGGTAAATGTAGGGGCATGGGAGGGTTACACTTCGGCGGGTCAGTGTGGACTTGTTGGGCCGAAGGGCCTGTTTCCACACTGTAATGTAATGTAATCTAATCCCCTGTCCGCACCACATTCTACATAGGAATGTGCAGCTGCATCACTGCTTGGTTCGGGCATAACATCGTCTTGAATGGTAAAACCCGATAACTGGTAGTGAGGACTGCTGAGACGGTCATCGGAATCTTCTTCTCTCCATTGCAGACATCTTCACCACACCCTGCATCTGCAAGGCCAACGGCGTTGTGGACGACCCCACACATCTTTGATTCAAATTATTCACCCTCCTGCCATCTGGCAAAATATACCAGAACATTTCGTCTCTCACAGCGAGACTCTACAACGGTTTCTTCGTCTAAGCCATGAGACTTCATAAAACTGTATGATCCCACTCTCTTCCATTTGCAATTTTTGGACGACTTTTGGAATGGATGCTGAAACAATGCTTTATTAATAATCATTCACTGTTACAATCCAATTTGTCCTCCATTGTCTCTAATGTATTTTCTTGTTCGGGATTACTGCGTTGACTTGCATGTTTTGCCCTTTTTCATGCACTTTATGCCTCCCTGTGTATGACTGTCCTGTCGTGTTGTCAGTGTGTACAAATAGATTCTTGGTCCTGGAGCAAAGCTGCCTCGTTTTCGTTGTACTCAACTCTCTCTCTAACCTACTCTCCTCTCTATTATCTTCATCCAACAAACCAAAGAATCATTGCAATCCGCTAGAAATTTACCTGGATTTTCTCGAACCTGATTTACTGCATCTGTTGCTCCTGAAGTGGTCTCCTCTACATCAGAGAGATTTAGCGCAAAATTGCGGACCGGTTCAAGAAACATCTATGGTCCGCTGTGCTTTCTCCAGATCAACATTTAATGGCAAGGTTCTGGGAAGTGTTGCCGAATAAAGAGAACTTGGTGTGCAGATTCATAGTTCCTTGAAAGTAGAGTCGCAAGTTGATAGGATCGTGAAGAAGCTCCTTGGCATTTTGTCCTTTATTGGTCAGAGCTTTGAGTATAGAAGAGGGGAGATCATCTTGCGACTACGCAGGACACTGGTTAGGCTACTTTTGGAATATTGCGTGCAATTCTGGTCTCCTTCCTATCAAAAGGATGTTATGAAACTTGAATAGGTTCATAAAAATTCACAGCCATGGTTCTAGGGTTGGAGCATTTGAGCTATCGGGAGATTCTGATTAGGTTGTCGTTGGATTCTCTGGAGCATCGAATGGTGAGGTGTGGCTTCTTCGAGAAATATGAAACCATGACGGATATGAGTAGAATAAATAGGACAGGTCTTTTCCCGCGGGTGGTGGACTCCAGAAGTAGAGGGCATATGTTAAAGATTAGACTGGAAAGCATTACAAGAACTGAAGGGACAACTGTTTTTTTTTCATGCAGAGGGTCGTAGGTGCATGGAATGAGCTGTCAGACGAAATGGTGGAGGCTGTGAAATTAAAGCATTTAAAAGCCACTTTGATAATTCTATGATTAAGAATAGTTTAGCAGTATACAGTAGCAAATGGGAAGAGATTAGGTTAGGATATCTTGTACACATGGACGAATTGGACCGAGCGCTCTCTTTCCTTGCTCTACGTCTGTATGGCTCTGTGACTCTATTAATCTAGAATAATCACAAATTGTGGGTCTGAAATATTATCTCAGCTCGTCTTTCAACAGAACCTATAAAATGAAGCATTCATTATCTGCAGTTACCTGTTATGCATTGTTTTATCCCCGCCCGAACTTCCAGATTTCATGATAGTTCTTCATGTGTGTTGCAACTTCCTTGTATTGGAAGTTGGTGGCTTGTTTCTGTCTCGACGTGTAATTTATTCTTTTAAGTGACTTGTTCAGTTTTGAAATTAACTCCTGATTCTTTGCAGTCGAAAATTGACTTTGAATTGAACAGAAGCTCAAGCACCACGATATTCAAAATTGGCCAAAGTAGTTCGTGACTATTTAAAGCATCAACGCGGGGAACAATTTTCGAAATTGCGTAGCAAGCCATCATTGGATATTAAATCCAACGCCTTAACCTCTCGGCCATTACAGCACCCCTGCAGTCCGCCATTTTCACCGGAAAACAATCGAATGCATAAAACATGTCAGTTGTTGGAAGAACAAATTATCAGGATGCAACGATTTGGCCAAATCCTTTGCAGAGACCGAGACGATTGTTACCTTTTCAGGTTGACAGGCTTTTATAACAACCTGCATTCTTACACAGCTGAATCTGGAAGCACACAGTCATAATTTTAAAAAAAGACATCCTGATGTATGACCAAGATGATGAGTATTTGAATTTAGGTTCAGCCTTAAATCATTTTGCAATTCTCCACTACAATGAGTTGTGGATATTCCGTCTTTGAGTGCCTTTAAGTTGTTCGTTTTCGAATTAACAGCAACCTGAAGTTTTATGCGGTTGTGTCTGCACAAGTCTTAGATGTGTTCGAGCGCCCATGATCAACGTAAATAGTGGAGGATGCTTTTTAGGTTAAATCGCCCACTCGTTCTTTTCTGCCCTTCACAATTGCACTGTATACACTCCAAAGATAATTCATTCAGAGTGAACTTGCTCCGTTGACAACACTGTCTCTCATACAGGGCTCTTCCATTGGTCCGAAAAACACATTCCATCGATGAAATTAATTTAAACGTTTACTTTTTCAATTTTGTCAGTAAATATAAAGACTAAAGTTCCAAAGTTAAGACAACATTGATTGCATCACAAGAATCATCACAGAATGTTGACAAACGAAGCTATCTCTGTCCTTCCATAAGTCAACTATACTTTGGAGCATCTGAAGTCAGATGGAGATGAAGACCCGATTGGAGTGAAGACGCAGTTCATATAATCACCAAATTGTTATGTCGGAAAAGGTCGCCATTCGACATTTCATAGACTATAAGGCATAGGAGCAGAAATTATGCAACTCTTGTATGTACTACTCTGACCAATAAAGGAAAGATACCGGAAGACTTCTTCACTATTCTATCTGACTGCGATTCCACTTTCAAGGAGTTATGAACCTCCACTCCAAGGTCTCTTTGGTCAGCATCACTCCGTTGGACAATTCCATTCAGTGTATAAGTCCTGCTAAGATTTACTTTCTCCAAATTTGCTTCTTGGTGGATATAATTTTCAACTGAGCAATCAGTTCAAAATTTAACTAATTTTCATATCTACTATATTTGTGGCTCAGAAAGAATGGCATATGTATTAAAACTTAAAACCGACTGTATAATTATATGCTGTTCCTAAGATCCTACTTTAGCATTTGCAAAATCGTCGTTTTAATTATTGACCACACATCTGAGGGCCCTCCAGACTATCTCAGATTCGTGACAATGGAAGCAATTCCTCACTTCTGAGACATCCGCAGGGTTTTCCCTGTGCAGTTTCGTGTCCTGTCGCCTACGGTGATTGCTTAGCAGGTTTAGCTAATCGTTCTTTATCCCATGTCGTCTTGAACCAAAAAGTGTTTTTATTCTGATTCATTTCCACAGTCACTCTGGTTTTGTGTTAATGTAGCAGTAATAACTGAAACTGGTAAATTTTCAATTCAAAGATCAGACTAATGTATTTAAGACGCTGGAAGTCGCCACTATGACAAAATTTAACAATGTTTAGACAGGTGCCAATTTTAAGTAACACGACCAAGTGCAAACAGGTACAGTTATAGGGAAACGTAGCCAAGTGCCTGCAGATAGATCGGCATTGCGAATATAGTCAAGTGCACAGAGCCCGATTGCTTTTCAGAAAGTAGCCAGACATCTGCAATTGATATCTATCGTGAATGCAATTCAGATCCCACAGATGGATCTTAATTGCGAATGTCACCAGTTGCCAACAGCTGAGACTCTATGACTCTGTGAGTCACACAGACTAGTAATGTTACTTTCGTGGGATGTTCGCCCGAGAGGTTGCATTGATAGTCTGAACTTTTGAGAGCGAGACCTTTTGAGAGCAAATGCGACCAGAAGCACAAACACGGCCTCGAACCTATACTTTCGTGAAGCTGGAAATCGAACCATGTTTTGGAGCAACAAAAAGATAACTCATTTCTGTCGTTGAAATAGAGAGTGGCTGATGTCATATTCTGCAAAAGCATTCCAAATTCATTCCCGAATTTCACTTGAAATATTGTTCCAGAGGGAAAAGTTGAAATTAGGATCAGGCGTAGACAATTCAGCCCTTCGAGGCCACCCCGCCATTTAGCATGATCATGGCTGATGTTATTCTGGTCAGAATCCCTTTTTAAAGATTCCACCATTTACGGCTCAAACTTGCAAAAGGAAAACCCTTGAGATTACAAGTTCCACCCCTAAACCACTCAGCAATCACAGATGATTTGAAGAAAAGGGAAGGTTTTGATTGGACAGATGCAGAGAGAGTGACAACCTTTTCCTGTATATCTTCTGCTGCAATCAGGCGCCAACCTGCGATTATTATGAATGAATAATGAGCCGGAGTTACTTCGATTGACACCTCTTCACGCTCAACGTCTTACGTCGTTACACGACGATGTCACTGCACCGTACGTCCAGGAGAAAACCCTGACATGCTGGGTTATTCCATCCAGAAGCCGGATTCAGCCTTTCCAATGAAGTGAACCTGGTGACGATCAACGTCGTCCGAGCTGGGTAGGCATTCCGTTAGCCCTCAGTATAATAGGCGGTGCCACAGCAAAGCCTCCAGATTGAAGGCTGTCGAGGATTTGGAATAGGGTCAAGTGTGACCACGTGTGGGCTTGTTGCCATGACGGTACAGTTTTTTCGCTCCAACAAACACCGGTGGCACTGTGGCTCCTGGGCATTGAGAGAGCACAATGGCGAGGGGCGTTCGCATCACTGGAAGTATCCCTTGGTCCCGCTTCAGCCCTGTCACTCCACCATCATTCCAATCCCCCGTTTACCACGGCCTGTTCCCCTCCCCCATTTCATTGCCATCCAGCTGTCCCTTCTCCTCTCTGGTCACGGCCCCTAGCCCTTGCCTGATATGCCAATCGCATCACCGTAACTATCCCTCTCCTCTGTCCTGCTCCCTGTCGACCATTTATTCTGCCCATATTTTCCTGTGAATCTCTTCCTGCCCCATTACTGTAGCACCCTTCCCTCACCTGTCGCTCTCTCCTCTTGAAGCCACCTTCTTACCTGTCACTTTCTACTCTCTTCCCCGCTGTCCTCCTGTTCCTGCTGCCCACCTCGTGCTGTCACTCTGTTTCTTGCCCTTTCAACTGATTGCCCCACCTGACCTCACTGCTCCAGAGCCTATGTTTTGACTGTTTTCTCAAACTTACCTGCTATCTGCCTTCCTAATTACCCATCTCCTTGCCAGCACTGCTCACTGCTTCGCGCATTTTCCTAGCCCCTCCAATCGCTACTGTACACATGACCCTTCCACCGAATGTATGTACCTGTTCCTCCGTTGCCTCCTACCGCCTCATAAGCATCCCAAAGCTCCTGGGCCTTGAACTTCCTCCACATCACCTCCCTGTCTCACTGCGAGGGGAAGCGAATATTGCAGATTCTGTAGATTAGAGTCAAGATGAGATTGGTGCTGTAAAAGCACAGCAGGTCAGGCAGCATCCGTAGAGCAGGAAAGTTGACGTTTCGGGCAAAAGTCCTTCATCAAGAATGAGCCTGGGACCATTGGGCGTGGAGAGATAAATAGGAGGTAATGGGGCTGGAAAAAGGAAGCTGAGACTGAAATAGGTGGATGGACGTAGGGCTGAAGGTGATAGGTAGGAGGGGAGCGTTAGCAAATAGTTGGTAAGGAAGATTAAAAGATGGGACAGGTCATGAAGATGGTGCTGAGCGAGAAGGTTCGAACTGGCATAAGGTCAGGGGAAGGCAAATGAGGGAACTGGTGAAATCCACATTGATGCCATAGGATTGAAGTTTCCCAAGACGGAAGATGAGGCGTTCTTCCTCTAGACGTCCGTTGGTAAGACAGTGGTGATGGAGAAGGCCCAGGATCTGCATGCTCATGGGAGAGTGGCTGGGGAGGAATTGAGGAGTTGTGTCACTGCTCCCTATATCCTCTCCTTCACATGCCTCTCCCAGTGCCCGATCCTCCTGCTGCCCTGACACAGCACCTGACTGCCCCTAATTCCTGCATTCGACGCTGCTCCTCCTGCAATCTCTGCTGCTTCACTGTTTCCCCACATGCTTACTGCTCCTCTTCTTCTGCCATGACTCCCATTCTTTACACCTCCCGCACACCTTGAAACCTTATCTGCCATTCCTATTCTTTCCACATTTCTGAAGAGACCAAACTGTTGATCTCCTTCCTAGGATTTGAGTACTTCCACTTGCTGAATACGCTTGAACAGAATTGAGATGCGAGTGGGAGTTTTGCTGTGAAGTTGTCCTGTGCTTAATAGTATGGTGTCTCCATTTGTCTTGTTCAAGCCGTTCCTCTTTCTAATGTGAGTTGACAGAGTGAGATGTAGAGACTTGGCATAAATAATTTATAGGTGCTAATGGAAAATGAGGACTTGTTTGGAAGTAAGTTTGCAGATGACTGGACACTTCAGCTCTGAGCCTGGGTCTGCATTCTTAAAGGAACTGCTGTTTTTTTTTTTACTAAAGCACTGATACTACTTCCAGCTTGCAATTTGAGAGTCATAATCCACTGACAGGAGTCTACATTTTTTCAATCCAAGTTTTATTTTTTTTGCTCATTATTGGATTGGCAAATTATTGCAAATTGCCTTCATTGTAATACACATCGAAATAACCTTTCTCTTAGTCCCAAGGTAACTGACTAGAAATTAGAAATAACTCCTTAATATCAAATAGGATCAATAGAACCAATTGCAAGCATCTTCTCTGGACTGTTCTGCTCTATATTTAATTTCAAAAAGAGTAACAAAGAATAGTAGGATTTCTAGTAATATGACATTTCATGATTGAACAGAACAATTTTGAGGGCACATCTTGGTTTTGCTTGAGGATAACTTTTTCAATGTCAACCACTTATTTAAATGGGCGATGTTGCCATGCAGAAACTGGACTCACTTGTTTTAGTTAATACTGAACTCAAATTTAAACTCACACAGAAACAGAATTCGAATTCAACAATTTCTTCAAATGCAGTCAACTCTCAATTAATCTTGAAGGCTGCAACATACAATGGAAACATTAGTTTTCTGGATACCACAGTACTGAACTGGACACAATGAAAGAGACATGCAACAATTTTATTTTCCAAAGTAAGTCTTATATCCTTCCACATATAAAATTCGGTAAGCCTTAACATATTTTCCACAGATTAATAAAGTCACAACTGACACTTTTCCATCACAAA
The DNA here is from genome assembly GCF_037043375.1 of Chiloscyllium plagiosum. Taxonomy (NCBI): domain Eukaryota; kingdom Metazoa; phylum Chordata; class Chondrichthyes; order Orectolobiformes; family Hemiscylliidae; genus Chiloscyllium; species Chiloscyllium plagiosum. The sequence continues at coordinate 38,081,029 of NW_028270181.1, read as the reverse complement.
TACAAAGCAACAGGAACATTTAACCAGATAGTTACTAGCACTTTTCTTTAAACTGCATCTCTGATTTAAATTTACTAATTAGCACAGTGCCATTACATTCAGTTCAACTACATATTTCCTAAGAATAGTAGTAGTTCCTGAAATTACAAAACCACAAACAGGAGTTGATACATTGTGTTGCTGGGAAAGGCACAGCAGGTCAGTCAGCATCTGAGGAGCTGGAGAGTCAACATTTCGGGCATGACCCTCCACCAGGAGTGAGGAGGGGGAAGTGGGATGAGAAATAGAGAAAGGGGTGTCGGGGAGAGTGAAATGTAGGCGGGATGGTGAAAGATAGGCAAAATTAGGAATTGATTTTGATAGTTGGGTAGAGAGTGTGGAGCAGATAGTTGGGAAGCCAGATGAACAGGTAGGTCAGGTCAAGAGGCCAATTCAGAGGGTTGAATCTAGAATGGGGTGAGGTGAGTGTTGAATTCAATGTTAGGGAAGTGTGGTTGTCATGTCAAGAGGGCGGTAAGGTTTTCCTCTTCCCTTCATAGTTGTTGCAGCCGTGAACAAGAAATTCCAAATTAATTAGCAAGAAATTCATTGTCACAGAAAAGATCTCGTGCATCCCAGTTGACTATATGTTCCTTTTTTGTTAGGTGTAAAATATCTGACTCTATTAGCCTCCCTTTCTCATCCTGGTAACTTCCATTGCACTTTGAAAATATTTTAAGCCCACATCTTGCACGCTCATTTTCGGCCTCTTCGTCCCCTCACGATCCTCTTGCAGTCGCTTCTCCTCCAACACACAATATACAGACTCCTTTTCTCTATACACTCATTTCGCACTCTCCTTAACCCACCCCCAACTCCTGCCCCAACATTCATTTAGCTGATTTCTCTGCTTCACACAGCCATATACTCAACTCCAGAACTTGTAGGTGAAACTCCTATCTTCAGGAAAGGTCTCCTGCTCCTGCCTGTCAAAAGATGTTTCCCAAACATGACACTAGCAAGGGCATGTTACAACCGTAGCCTAAAGTGAAAAGCATCTGAGCAACTCACTCATTGGTATCACTTACTTTCTGAAGTCGTCCTTGTTCCTGCAGACATTGGTTGCTTCTCTCCTGTGTTTATTGTTTTATGATTCCTTCTTCATCTATCACTAAAACGCTTGTGAAAACTGATCCAATTCTCTGCATGGAGTCTCATTTATTTTTGTATATTCACGGGATGTAGGTGTCAATGGCTCGGCAGAATTTATTGCCCATCCGTAATTGCTCAGAGGGCAGTGAAGAGCAAAATACATTGATCTGTGTCTGGAATCACATGTTGCCCAGACCAGGCAGACATGACACCCTGCCCACTCAAACACACTCCGCCTCTGTCACTATGACTCCTTCACAATCACTGCGTTACTCTGTCCCATTCACACACGTCCATCACTGTCACCCAGAACTGTTCACAGTCACTCCATCACCGTCACCTTGACCTCCTCACTCGCACTGTATCAACATTACCATAACCACCTCACACTCACTCCAGCTACGTCACCCTGACACCTCGCAGTCACTTCATCACTGTCACCCTGACCCATTCACACTCACTCCATCACTGTGACCCTAACCTCCTCACATTCAGTCCGTCACCGTAACCGTGACCCTGTCACACTCAATCCATCACCTACTCCTTAACATCTCAAACTCACTCCTTCACTGTCACTCTCACCCCTTACACCAGCACCCTCATCGTCACACTGACACCCTCACTCATTGCATCATGATCATTATAATCCACACACTCACTCAGACCCCGTCACCCTGACCCACGCACACTCACTCCGTCACATTCACACTGACCCCCTACTCTCACTCCATCACAATCATACTGACACCCTCACATTCTCTGCATCACTCTCACACTGTCCCACTCACACTCACTCCTTCCCTGTCACACTGTTCCCCTCACACTCACTCCATCACAATCAACCTGAACCCCTCACACACATTCAATCACTGTCATCCTCACAGCCTCACACCTATGCCATCACCGCTACACTCTCACGCTAAAGCCGTCACACGCAGACTGCTACAGTCGCCCTGACGCCCTCACACAAAATCTGTCACTGTGATTCTGACCCCGTCACACTCACTTCAACACCTACTGCTTGACAACTCAAAATCAGTCCATCATCATCACGCTGACCCCCTCAAAATCACTCTATCACAGTCACCCTCCCAACATCATAGTAACTCCGTCAGTGTGAGACTAACCCTCTGGCAGTCACTCTGTTACAGTCACCATGACCACTGCATACTCACTCAGTCACCCATAACCTGTATCAATGACTCCATCACTGTCACTCTGGCCGCCTCACATTTCTTCCCCCAGGGTCACACTGATGCCTGCCACACTCACTCCATCAACGTCAACCTGACCCCCTCACATTTACACTGTCATGATCAAAATGACCCCCTTGTAATCACTCCCTCACTCATACCCTGTCACAATCACTCCATCACTTTCACACTGGCATCCTCACATTCAATCCCCCAAATTCTCAGTGACCCCCTTGCACTCACTCCATCACCATCACAATGACACCGTCACACTCACTGCATCACTGTTGCACTGACTACGTCGCACTCACTCCTTCACTGTTACCCTGTACCCCTCACACTATGTCCCAATCACCCTGAACCCCTCACACATGCCATCACTGTCACCCTCACACACTCACGCTTAATCCATTACCCTGATCCCTCACACTAACTCCGTTACGGTTATGCTGTATCCCTAACACTCATTCTGCAACTGTCAGGCGAGCCCCTTACACTCAAACCGTCATCCTCAGGTTGACCCCCTCACACTTACTCCTGTACCACTTACAATCATTCTGACACAGTCAGGTCAACCCTCTCACACTCACTCTGGCACTGTCACCCTCACCCTCTCACTTTCACTACGTGAACGTCAACCTGAGCCCCTCAAACTCACTGTGTCACCTTTACCCCTTCACACTCATTGCATCTCTGTCACCGTGACCTGCTCACACTCAATCCGTCATCCTAACCTTTCACACTCACACCATCACCGTCACCCTGATGCCCTCGCACTCACTCAATCACCATCACCCTGACCCCTCACACTCACTCCACCACATTCATCCTGATGCCCTCGCACTGACTTCATCTCCGTCACCCTGACTCCCTAGAAATTATTCCATCAGTGTCACCCTGACCACTCAAACTCACTCCATCATCTTCACCCTGACCCCCTCACACTAACTTCATAATCGTCACCCTGAACCCATCACACTCATTCCATCACCATCAACCTGTCCACTCACACTCACTCTGTCACCGTCACCCTAACCCCTCACACTCATGCCATGACCGTCACCCTTAGCTCCTCACACTCAGTCCGTCACTGTCACTCTAAGCCATTCACATTCAATCCATCATCGTCACCCTGTCCCCTCAACTCACACTGTCACAGTCAGCCTAAACCCATCACACACAATCCGTCACCAACTCCCTGACCACGTCACACTCACTCCGTTGCTTACACCTTGACCCCTCAAACTCACCCTTTTATTGTCATGCTCGCCAATTCACACACATTCTGTCAACATCAACATGACACCCTCAGTCACACTCGTTGAGTCACCCTGAACCACTCATAATCAATCCATCACCATCACTCTGACTCCCTCAAACTCAATCCATCACTGACACCCTGACCCCCTCACACTCACCCCGTCACCGTCAATCTAACACCACGCACTCACTCTGACACTGTCACTCTGACGCCCTCACACTCACTCTGTCATCATCACTCTGACACCTCAGTGTCACTCTTTCTCTGCCACCCTGACGTCCTCACACTCTCTTCTTCACTGTCACCCTGATCCTCCACACAGTTACTGCGTCACCATCACCCTGCCCCCTCATATCTGCTGCGTCACTGCTAGCCTGACTCCTTCACATTACCCCCCGTCAATATCACCCTGAGCCCCTCACACATACTGCGCCACTGTCAGCCTGAATCATCTTCACATTTAGTGCACCACTGATACCCTGACTCCTCACACTTACTGCGTCACTATCAGTCTGATCTCTTCACATTTACTCCCTCACTTTCACCGGACACCCTCACGTTTACTGCGTGAGGGTGTCCGGTGAAAGCCTGACCCCTCATACGTACTGTGCCACTATTAGCCTGAAACCCCTCACATATGCTGCATCACTAATATCCAGACTCCTCACACTTACTGTGTCACTATCAGCCAGGCACCCTCACATTTTCAGTGTCACTATCACCCTGAGCCGCTGACATTTACTGCGCCTGTATTAGCCTGCTAACTCAAACTTACTGTGTCACTATGACCCTGACCCCCTCACCCATCCAGCACCACCAACTCTCTAAACTCCTCACACTAACTGCATCTCTATCAGCCTGACTCACTTGCACTTCCTGCGTTAATAGCAGCCTGAACCCCTCACACTTGCTGCGTCACGATCACCCTGACCCCCTCACACTGGCTGCAACACTATCAGCCTGACACCCTCACACCTCTTGTGACACAATAACACTGGAGCCATCATACTTAGTGCTTCACTTTCACCGTGGTCTCCTCACACTGACTGTATCACTGTTAACCCTGACCCACCTCACAATTACTGCGTTCAATCACCCTGAAACTCTCACATTTGCTGCATCTTGATCAGCCTGACCCCTTCACATTTCCTCTCTCACTTTCACTCTGACATCATCACATTTACTGCATCACAATCACCCTGACACCCTCACACTTACCACGTAATTATCAATCTCACCCCCTCACACTTACTGCATCCATAGCAGCCTGACCCCCCTCACGTATATTGCGTCAGTATCACCAAGAACCCATCAGACTTCCTGCATCTCTATCAGGCTGACCCCCTCACACTTACTCCATCACTATCCTTATGAGCATGATGAAAGGTCATACTTTTGCCAGTAAAGTAAAAACGTCATTCACCTTCGTATGTATCCTTTCAAGAGGACCCAGATTATCCAGCACCGCATTTTTGAAGTTTCTTTCGATTTTACTCGTAGACTGCATTTGGACTCTTGCAACCAAATTGTGTGCCCTCACTCTTTCGACAAGAAAATGCATCTGCCAAGTTTAATCCACACTCAGTCATGCCTTTCCTGTGTGTATCGTCAGCAAAACTGAAATGTCTGACGTCATTCCCATATCTGTCACCCCTCAATTAAAAGTTGTTTTTCACCTCGTGCTAGCCATCGCCATGTGAGGAGAAATGTTCTCATGTCTACCGTGTCTAACTCTATGATTACCTTATATACCTCAGTTACGTCAGATCTCACCCTCCTTCTCACTTATAAAGATAACCTCAAGTCCCTCAGCCATTCCCCATAAGACCTTCCATACATACCTAGCAAAATCCTGGAAAATATAATCTGAGCCTTTTGCAAAGCCTGCACATCCTTCCTACAATGCGCTGACCAGAACTGTACGCAATACGCCAAGTGTAGCCACACAAGACTGTGCACAGAAGCAGCATACTAACACAACATGTGTCTTCTTAAGAAAAATATCAAAATGGCACGCAGCATTCAAGAATCTATGTTGTTACGACACGGGGTAAATGCTCATGCTTACTTTAAAACCAGAAACACAGAAAAGTTTTATCCCATGCAGTAATCTGTAAACATTCGAGTGGTCTTGGAATCTGTAAAGTAAAAATTAAAAACTTTATGTCTTAACGGATAACAGAGAATAATTACTAACCACTACTTACAACTTCTTTCCCTATCTAACTTAAACCTTCCGTTTAATAATATTAGACCGAGAAATTTGCCAATAAAGATTTACAAAACAATGCTTCTTATCGCAAAACCTTGTAGCTGTTTCGGATCTTCCTGTGTCTTCTTTTCTCCTTGCCAGGAATTTCGATCAGTTTACTAATCGAAAATGAACTTTTAAGAGAGATTTTTTTTCAACTAAATGGAAGGACTTGGAAGTTCTCCTCCCAACTGCTTGATTTCCCCTGGTCCAATACCCCAGAGCCTCCGATTGTGTTCTTGGCTTTTAAAATCGTCAATATATGTAATTCAAACTTGATTGAAAATTCGTATTTATTTCGGGGTATATGTTGGCCGAATTCGAATTTGTTTTTGTCTCCAGGGTACGAACTAATTGAGTTTTCCACCCACTGTCGCATTGTTACCTTATTGAAAACATTTGGTGCTGTGTCTGCTGTTTCAACCCGCTTAGAGGGTCAACCATATCTTTATAGTGCCTTCCCCCTTAAGAGAGAAATGAACCATCATAATGAAAAGGTGGCTTCATTCCTTTTTTAATACTTCAATACTTGCTTTTCGATTGTGGAGTATTTCCTCTGATGCATATTGATCTTCTTCGAAAAGTAACCAACGGGCAGTTCACTGCAATCCTCATATTCCTGGCAGAGTACAGCTCCAAATCCAATGTCATGAATGTCGATGGAGACTTTAAAACCATTTGAAAAGTTTGGTGTAGCTAAATCTGGCGTGGTGCTTAATATCGATTTCAAATAGTCAAAAGCCTCCTGGCACGATTCTGTTCACCGAAACCTTTTGTCCCATAAGTCCCAGCCAAAACTCTTGTTAATGAGTATTTGGAAGTTGGCGGGTACGTACTTCATTCCAAAGGGCATTACTTTAAACTGATATAGCCCATTTGGGACTACAAACGCAAACATTTCTTTCACCCTCTCTGACAATAATTCTTGTCAGAAACCAAAGTCTCCGACTTTGGTCCTATTAATTTCTCTTTAATTAATTTCAAATGGTCTCTCAATTCATAACCTAATATTAACTCAAAGGGAGTAAACTGGGTAGTTTCGTTTGAGGCATGGAGAATGGCAAACAATATGAAGGAAATGCATCTATCCCAATCATTTGCATAATCCTGACAGATGCTCTCTAAATGGTCGTCAAGCTCTGATGTCACATTTTTAATTCCCTCTGGGTTTCAGGATGATACACACATGATTTAAAAGTGCTATATACCTATGCTATCCATAATCTCCTTCAATAGCCGAGCATGAATAATTGACCCTTGTTCTGCCTAAATCTCTCTCAGTAGCCCATACTGTGTGAAGAAAGCTATTAACTGCACGCCTGCGTTTTTGCCAAGATAGCTCGCAATGGCATTGTCTCCAAAAATCTGTTTGACACATCTATTATGGTTATGAATTGTGGTTCTCAGCAAGGGACCGACACAATTAATTATAACCCAAGTGAAAGCTTTTTCAAATGCAGAAGTTGGCAACAAAGGTGCTAGTTTTATTGCCACCTGTGTCTTACCTACCATTCGGCATGTATGACACTTATGGCAAACAGTAACTACGTACTTGTGCATTCTAGGCCAATAAATGTTTTTATATGTTAGCCCGTGTCATTTATACCCATCGGTGACCTCCTACAGGAAGTTCACATGCTACCCGTAGCACTTCCTTTTTGCATTGCACCAGTAACACAATCTGGTGAACTTCAGCCCACGTATCCTAGGCAATAATGTGCCGTGGACTCTATTTTCTCCTGAGGATTCTATTTCTCAGATAATAGCCCTCTGGATTATTCTATGCCTCCCTTTCAGAGCAAGCATCTACATATATATCTTTTATCATCTGGTCTTGCTGTTGCAAGTATCTTCACCTTTCAAGACTACACACTTCTGTCTGACCCTATGCCCGTTCAGGATTCTTTTTCCTGCAGCATTACATCAAGCAGGGTATCTGCTAATTGAAACCCAACTCCTTCCTTTTTCTTGTCACCTTTCACTTCGTGCTGTGACTTATGATAGTGGGATTTGGTTACCACACAACCTGAGCAAATACTGTGTTATTCCTGTTTTAACTCCGCAGTTTCTTGGTCTTCCTTGACCTTAACCACAACAAGGAGTGTCACTCCCATCTTGGATCGCAAGACCAAACTGAATTCCGAGAACTGACATTCTGCCAATCACTTCCACTTTAACATCCCCAGTCTTAAGCTGGCACTCCACCCGGATCTTAGAGTGATCGTAAGGTAGAAGAAAAATAGGTAAACAGATTACGTAAAGATGTAGAGGTAATAGGTTAGTGGTGATGGAGGATTTTAATTTTCCCAACATTGACTGTGATACACTTAACGTCAGAGGACTGGATGGCGTAGAATTTGTAAGAAGTGTCCTGGAGAATTTTCTCGAGCAGAATGTCAGTAGTCTGATGAGTGAAGGGGCCATATTGGACCTGGTACAAGGTAACGAGCCAAAACAGGTGGTAGAAGTTGCGGTGGGGGATTTCTTTGGGAACAGTGACCACAACTCTGTAAGCGTTAGAATACTCGTAGAAAAAGAAGAGAGTGGTCCTCAGGGAAGAGTACTAAACTGGGCCAAGGCCAATTTTATCAAAATTAGGCAGGAGCTCGGAAATGTGGATTGGACACAGCTATTTGAAGGGAAGTCCACATTTGAGATGTGGGAGGCTTTCAAAGATACGTTGAAGATAGTGCAGGACAAGCATGCCCCGTTGAAGGTAAAGGATAGGATGGGCTAGATTCGTGAACTGTGGATGACAGGAGAAATTTTACGACTAGCCAAGAAGAAAAGGGAAGCATACATAAGGTCTATGTAGCTAGGAACAGAAGGGGCCCTGGAAGAATATCAGAAGTGTAGGACAAGATATAGACGAGCAATCAAGCGGGCTAAAAGGAGTCATGAAATAGCTTTAGCGAACAGAATTAAGGAGAATGCTTGAGCATTTTATTCTTATATAAGAAGCAAGTGGGTAACTAGTGAATGGATTGGACAACTAAAACATAACGAAGGAAGCCTGTGTGTCTAATCTGAGAGAATGGGTGAGATTCTGAATGATTACTTTGCATCAGTGTTCACTGAGGAGAGGAACATGATGAATGTTGAGATTAGAGATTGAAGTTTAATTCATCTGGATCACGTTGACATAAGTAAGGAAGATGTGTTGGGTACGCTAGAGTTTATTAAGGTGCACAAATCCCCAGGACCAGATGAGAGCTATCGCGGGTTGCTGAGGAAGGTAAGAGAGGAATTAGTTGGGGCCCTGACAGATATCTGTGTGGCATCTTCAAATACAGGTGTGGTGTCAGAGGACTAGAGATTTGCTCATGTTGTCCCCCTGTACAAGAAGGGTAGTAGGGATATTCCGGGTAACTACAGAGCCTGACGTCAGTAGTGGGAAAGTTGTTGGAGAAGATACTGAGGTATAGGACCTATTTATACTTCGAAAAGAATGGACTTATCAGTGTTAGGCTTACTTACTTAACAGAGTTCTTCGAGGAAGCGACCAAGTTGATAGATGAAGGAAGGACTGTTGATGTCATACACATGGAACTTTATTAAGGCGTTTGATAAGGCTCCCCACGGTAGACTAATGGAGAAAGTGAAGTCATATGGTGTGCAGGGTGTTCGAGCTCGGTGGATAAAGAAATGGTTGAGCAGCAGGTGATGGGGAGTAGTAGTTGAGGGGAGTTTCTTGAAATAGATAAATGTGACCAGTGGTGCTCCACAGGAGTCAGTGTCGGGGCCACTGTTGTTTGTAATATATATAAATGATCTGGATGAGGCAACTGTTGGTTTAGAAACCAAATTTGCAGATGACACGAAGATTGGTGGAATAGCAGAAAGCATAAGAGACTGTTAGAGAATACAGGAGGGTATAGATAGACTGGAGAGTTGGGCAGAAAAGTGGCAGATGGATTTCTATCCAGACAAATGTGAGGTGATGCATTTAGGCAAGACGAATTCGAGAGTGAACTATACAAAAATTGGAAGAGCCTTGGGAAAGTTGATGGGCAGAGAGATCTGGGAGCTCAGATTCATTGTACCCTGAAGTTTGCGGCATAGGTGGAGAGAGTGGTCAAGAAGGCATATAGTCTGCTTGTCTTCATTGGACGTGGTATTGAGTATAAGAGCTGGCAACTCATGTTAACGTTGTACAAGACATTGGTTCGGCTGCATTTAGATTACTGTGTAGAGTTCTGGTGGCCACATTACGAAAAGGATGTGGACGCTTTGAAGAAGTGCAGAGATGATTTAGGAGGATATTGCCTGGTATGGAAGGTGCTAGCTATGAAGAAAGGTTTTCAGTAGGTTAGGTTTATTTTCATTAGAATAAAGGAGATGGGCAGGACCTGATTGAGGTTTATAAAATCATGAAGCGTATGTTGAGGGTGGATAGAGACAAGCGTTTTGCCAGGGTGAAGGATTCAAAAACAAGAGGTCACGCTTTCAAGGTGAGAGGTGGAAAGTATAAGGGGGATACTCGCAGCAAGTACTTCACAGAGATGGTGGTGGGCGTTTGGAACGCGTTGCCAGCAGAGGTGGTTGAGGCAGGCATGGTAGATTCATTTAAGATGCGTCTGGATAAATGCATGAGTCAGTGGGGAGTAGAGGGATGCAGATACTTAGGAATTGAGCGACAGGTTTAGACATTACATTTGGATCGGCTCAGGCTTGGAGGGCAGAAGGGCCTGTTCCTGGGCTGTAAATTTTCTTTGTTATTTGTTCTTTGTTTACATAGTGAACGCCACATTTCTGTCCTTCTCTCTGACAGATTGCCACATTTTCGGGTAACAGATCAGAAAGAATGCATATTCGTTCATCCTCTCCTATCAGCGACTGGTTAGATCCTATATTTCTCAAATTTATAACTTCTTGTCCTTCTCCCCCTGTTCTTTCTGAGTACACTTTATCCACATGGGCGAATTCTTTGCCAAAATCAGGTCCTAACTCCAAACCCAGCCCGTTCCTTGGCTGTGTACTCTCCAGCAGCTCCTCAGTTATTTTTGGTGTCTCCTTCACTATCTTCTCTAATCTTCTCTAATGCTTAGCTTCTTTTTCCACATCTTTTTCCTATGGTGCCTTTCTTTAACGACTGGCACTGTGACTTTATGTGTCGCACATTCTGGTAGTGAAAACATATCTTCGCAGTGTCCTTTTGAAACCATCGGCATTGTAATTGTATGTGCCCATCTCTATTGCAGTGAAAATATCTAAGGCCCTTCACCTGCTGTCCACCTTCTTGGGATTATTGTAAAAATCCTGTGCTAAATTCTTAGCAATGCGTTCGACTCTTGGTTTAGTAGTATAGGATAATCTCTTCTCCCAACTTCTATCCCTCACAGGAGAGATTCTGGCCGGAAGCTTACCTTATGCACGAGCATGTACTCATCCTGTAATTCTGCTGCCCTTCTCGCTTCCTGAAATTCCTGTTTATCCACGTGAATTCTTATCATATCTCCTCCAGCAGAATAATCTCTCTTGGAGTCTCAATCGTCCGATTTCCTTTCCAAGCACGCACCCATCGATCAAATTGACTAACTTTAATTCTTTCAAACTTAACATAAGTATGACCTGGCTCATTCTTTCTGTTTCTGAACCACTGTTAATATGCTTCTGATACCAATTTATAAGCACTTAAAATAGACTGATTAACTTCTTCATAATTTCTTGACACCTCATTTGACAATGTGTCAAATGCCTCACACGCTCTGTCTATCAGTTCAGTCTGAACTAACATTACTCAAAAATCCTCGGACCATTGTACCTGCCTGGCCAATTTTTCAAATGCAATAAGAAAGGTTTGAACATCTTTCGTGTGTGTGTGTGTGTGTGTGTGTGTGTGTGTGTGTGTGTGTGTGTGTGTGTGTGTGTGTGTGTGTGTGTGTGTGTGTGTGTGTGTGTGTGTGTGTGTGTGTGTGTGTGTGTGTGTATCACTATCTTCTCTTTTAATCTCCAACCTTTGACTTGACTTTGTTGACGGAGTAGCAACTTCTCAAGTTCAAATTCTCTTTCTCTCTCTTCTCTCTCTCCCTTTCTTTCTTCTATGTCTCTTTGCTGAATCAAGAACATTCTCTATCTCTCTTTGCCTCGCCCTCACTCTTATTTCTCTCTTTCTCTCTGTTTCACTTTCTCTCCCCCTCACTCTTTCCTCTATGTCTTTTTTTATCTTTTAATTCCATTTTCTTCAATTGTAATTTAAGTTTTTCTAACTCGACTGGACTTGTCTGTTTCTCTGACACAGCTAATTGTTTGAGTAATTCACTTACAATTTCAGCTTCACTTTTGTCCATGTTTAAAGCCATACCTAACTTATTTGCTAATTCTAAAATTGTGGCCTTTCTCATTCCTTCTAAACTTGCTTGGCAAATTTGAGAATCATCCTCAAATCCCCGAACCTATTGTGTAATTTTTAGAGTCATTTTTCTCACTTATAGTTCGTATAACTACACGTCACAAAAATCAAGCAAATTGTCTCAGTTGTGTTTAATTTAAAGTTCTTGGACAGTAACCTGCACGTGTTTAAATCTGCTGGGACTTTTCGTCAACCAAATCTATGCAAATCTGTCGAAACCAGCTCAAATCACGGATTCGAGCCCCAAACTGTTTCGACAGCCGGTAAACTCTCCGGCTTAATTTTTTCCATGCAGTAATCTGTTAAAACTCGCGTAGCCAAGAGCGATGTAAAGTAAAAATTAATAACCGTAGTTCTTAAAGTACATCAGAGAATAAGGAAGTTAGCTCTCAGTTGCAAAATGTCACCCCTTCACTTTGGCTATGTGCCCTCGGCTTCTATTATATCACACTGATTGAAACATCTACTCCATATTGACTCTATTCAGGCCTCTCAACATTCCGTAAGTTTCAGTCATACAGAGTCATTGATTCAGACATCACAGAAGCAGATCACTTGTTCCAACCAGTCCATGCTGACCATATTCACAACTTAAGTATTTCCAACTGCGTGTACTGAGCCCATATTCCTATAAACATTTCCTATTCATGCGCTTATCCAAATGTGTTTTAAGCATTGGAACTTTATCCACATTCTCTACTTCCTCTGGGACTCCGCAGAGGAAACTCACTGCCCAAAGGAAAAAAGCTTGTACCCCTCATGTCTTTTTATAGACTTTCTTCTCTCACCTTAAAAAGATGCCCACTAATCCTGAAATCACACTATTAGTCAAGGACAGTTGCAGTTGACCTTATCTGTATGCCTCAGTTTTTTTATAAACTGCTATACGGTTAAACTCAACTTCCTACGCTCCCGTGAAAGAAGTTCAAGCCTATCAAGCCTCTCCTTATAACTCAATCCCTTAATTCCGAGCAACACCCTGGTGACTCCCTTCTGAATGACTACAGCTTAACATTCCTCTTTGTCCAACAGACAACCAGAACTGGGCACTGTACTCCAGAAGATATCTCACCAAAGTCACGTACAACCTCAGCTTGATGTCCCAACTCCAGCACAAAAAAAATTCTTAGCAACGAATGAAATCGTTCTAACATTATTTTTCATGACACTGTCTATATGTGACATGAATTTCAAAGAATTGATTCACCAAACTGCTGAGTCCGTCAGTCGCCTATTCAAGTGTCTATTACACAGCACTATTCAAGGCATGTCTTGGAGATGCCAATGTTTGACTGGGTGTACAAAGTTAAAAATAACACAACAGCAGGTTATATACCAACAGGCTTAATTGGAAGCACAAGCTTTCGGAGCGCTTTACCCTCGTACCACCCGATGGACTATAAAATGGTGTGTGATTTTTAACTCTATTCAATGCAGTACTTGTAATTGCACAAGTGCTACATTCTTTTTTTTCTTAAAAAATGCAGCACCATACATTTATCCATGTTAAACTATGTCTGATCATCGACCCAAATGATCAATGTCTCTTTTAACCTTAGATATCCTTCTTTCCTTTGTACTATACTACCAAGTACAGTCATATTTTACTACAAAACCGGGACCAGGCCTTTGGGCCAAACTGGTTCATACCGATCATAATGTCAGTCAACACTAACCGCATTTCTCTGCACTTGGACCACATTGGTCTTATGCTTTCCTGTCCATGAATTTGTCCAAATGCCTTTTCAGTACTGTTTATGCACACACCTTAATGACTTTCGCTGTCATAACTTTCGCAGGCAACCCGCAAATTTGGTTTCAACCATAAACTGACTCTCACTGTCTTCCAATATTCTTACCGAAAACATTTATATAAGCCACAAAGAAAATAACCAGCACTGGTACCTGTGCAGCACCGCTGGTCACAGGCCTCCAGTCTGACAAACAACCCTCCAAAAACTCACCCTTTCTCTTCTTATTAAATGAATTTTGTATCCAATCGGCAAGCTTACTGTGAACCCCTTGTGATCCATCTTTACTCATTAGTCTACAACGCAGAATATTTCCATAGTCTTTACTAAAGTCCAACTAAGCAAAGTCTATAGTTCTTGCCTCATAAATCCTCTTGATTACTTGATCAAAAATCTCAATCAAATTAGTGAGACACACGTTCCAACTCATGAAGCCACGCTGATGATCCCTTATATTTTCTTGCCTCGGCAAATTCTCTTTTCCAAAATCACCTCCAAAAACGTGTGCACCACCAATGCCAGACTCACAAGTCTGTAGATCCAGTCTTTTCCCTGCATCCGTATTTCAATAAAGTCAAAACGTTCGTCACTTTCCAGTCATTCGGAATCTCACCCATATTTATATAATGCCAGAATTATTTCTGAAAATTCCTCGCTTACGTCCCACTATGTTTGGGTACAAATATCACACGGGGTAAATCTGTGTGTTAATTGAAACCAACAAAATCGAAAATATTCACCCCGCGTTGTAATCGGTGAAAATTCTAGAGGCACGGACATATTCCAAAAGTCATTATTTAAAGGGAAAAAATAACAATTTAATTCTTTACGACTTACAGAGAATATGGAAAATAACAAGGATATACAGCTGCTTTCATTTAATCCTATTTTTTACCTTTCACTCCACCATAATATTCTGATAATAAAAAATACCGATGATGATCTAATTAAAAAATCTTATTTCTAAACCGCTCAGAGTTGCCGAGTCTCCTTTGTGGATATTTTCTCTGTAAAATCTCTCCAGGTTCTGCTATGCAAACTCCTTCCACAGACACACACCATTGTGGGAGCTCTTGAGCTCGAAGTATCTGAGGCTGTTCTCTCACTAGCTGCTCAAAATTTCCTGTTTTATGCATAAAAGCATCGGCTCGTTTCGTTGGTATTAATATTATCAAAACACGAAATTCAAACGTTATTTTGGTTTGCTATCTTGATGCATAATATAAACTGATTTCCTGAAATTTGAGGTTTTCTTTGTCTTATGACAACTCAGTTCTGCTGGCTGTTACGAGCAAATGTTACATTGTTACCTGGTTCAGACCAGGTTGTGCTGTGTTCTTGCTAGCTTTTCAACTGTCTTCAAGGTACACCATCGCTACATCTTCACAACAAGACATTAGTACAGTGTCTGGAGATTTATCCACCTTTCACATTTGCTAAAACCTCCAGCAATTATTCTCCTGTAATGGGAACTGTTATAAGTATATATTTCTATGACTTCTGTAGCCTCCTTAAGGCCATCATATCCTTGGAGACCAGATTTTCCACACTGAACTATTCCATCCTGCTTGCATTTCGCCTGTATCCCTCTAAACCCTTTCTGCTCATCGAACTGTCCAAATGTCTTTCAAATATTGTAACAGTACCTCCACCAAGCAGTTTCTCGAAAAGTTCATTCCACATGTAAACCATCCTCTGTGTGAAAGGGGTGCCCTGTCATTCCCTGCAAATCTTATGAGTTCTGGACTCCCTTATCCAAAGGGAAGAAGACCTTTGATGTTCACCTTATCTGTAGCACTCGTGCTTTTATGCACCTCTAATAAGTCATCCCTCTAACTCCGATGCTGCAGTCAGACAGATCCCTGCCTATACAGTCGCTCCTCGTTGTACTAACACTCCAGTTCTGGGAACAATTAGACTCTTTGTTGCATAAAGCCACACAGAGTGGAATGCAACCCAGCCACTGGAAACACCACTTAGTCTCCATTTCTTTGGCTCTTGGTCAAAGAGTTTAGCAACAGGAAGCATCCTGCTTCATCCATGTTGAGTTCACATTTAGGCTTGCTTTCTCCAAGGAAAACCTGACGTGACATATTAATTTAATGTATCTTCCATCTGCTGAGCTCAAACACAACGTCACGCTCCTTGATCATTAAGGTGACCAACTCTTTCTCTACTGGTCCATCTTGTCCGTTGTGTACTTATGCACCCTCTTTGGATTATCTTTTTTCCCTAGCAGATTAGATTATTTCGTATCCCCTCTTGGCATTTCTGTTCTGCATCTTATCAGAGTCCCTGCAAGAAATTCATTTGAAGCCTGTTGTCTATCTAATATATGATTCTCTTTCATTTTAACTGAAACCTCAGTACCTTTATTCATCCATTGCTCTCTCATCATACCAGATTTAAAGCTTTCACTCTAACTGCTCATGGGTAGGAGAGTAGAGACATAGATTAATTTCTAAATGGGAAGAAAGTTGACAAATCTGAAGAGAAAAGACTTGGGAATCCTAATCCAGTGCTCTCTTCGGGTAAACTTGCAGGTTGCCTTTGTAGTACGGAAGGAAAATAAAATGTTGTTATTCATCTCGCGAGGACTTTAATATGAAAACACGAAATGTCCTTCGGAGGCTTTATAATGGTCAGACAACACTTTAGAGTATTGTGAGCAATTTTGAGTCCCATAACCTGGACAGATGTGAAGCTATGGAGAGGGTCCAAAGGAGGTTTGCAAGAATGATCGCAGGACTGAAAGGCCTGTTTTATAAGGACCGTTTGATGACTCTAGGACGATACTCCAATGGAGTTTAGACAAATGAGTGTTAATCGAATTGAAACTTTCAGAATAGCGAACGGCCCGGACAGAGTGGACGTTGGAAAGATGCTCTGATTGGCAGGAGAGACCAGGAGCCAAGGGCACAGACTTAGATTGAAGGAGATACCCTTTTGAACGGAGATAAGGAGAAGCTCCGTCAGCCAGAGAATCTGTGGAATTCACAGCCTCAGAATTCTGTGGAGCTTAGGTCATTGAGCATATTTAAAACAGAGACAGGTAGGTTCTTGTTTGTCACGGGAATCAACGGAGGTTAATGGGAGATAGGGGAAGAAAGGATTTAAAAGCGTATCACCCAGAATTGAATGGCAGATCAGACTCAATGAGGCGAATGGCCTAATTTCTCTGCATATGACAATGACTCCGAATTCTTGATGTCACACGTGCTTAAAAACTTCCGAATCACCAGACGTCCGTTTACCTGTGAACATTCCACTCCAATAAATAGTTGTAAGCTCTTGGCTAACACCAAGCAAAAATTGCCTTATTCCAATTAAAACTTGAACATTTACAGAAGGCTTATCTTTTCTTTTTAATAATTGTTTAAAATTGATAGAATCATGATGTCTGGAGTGTTCCCTCACTGTCACCTTAGTCACTTGCCCTGCCTTATTACCCAGGACAAGGTCAGGTTTTCTCCTTCTCCCGGAGAACATTTACGTGTTAATTAATAGGTTTTCTTGAAAATATTTAGCCCACTCTTCGACATCGAAACCTTTTAAATGATGATAGTCGCACTCATATTTGGAACCTTCCTATCCTTACAAATGTCTGAAATCACTCTCTATTTGTTCCTCAGGTTACCTCTGACTCGTGGGAGCCGATATTACAATCCCAACAAGGCGTATATGAACCTTATATGAGCCGATGTATTTCGCTGGATACTTTTTTAGAAATATTATTTCCAGTTAAATCCGTAATGCTTCCTTAAACGCAAACACCACTTCTCCTTGTCTTCATCTCCCTTTCTATACTTCCTATATTCCCTCATACTCATAAGCATCATTGAATACAGACCCAGAGTCACCACCGCTCTTTTTTTAATTAAAAAAACTTTTCATTCTGGGATCATTCATATTAATCCATTCTAGACTCCCTGCAACACCAGCATATTCCTCCTTAGATACAGGGATTAAAACTGCTTACAGTATTCCAAATGCAGTCTGACCAGAGCTGATACACCCTGAGGAATATACTTCAGCTCTTCTGTTGTATGCGTCATTCCACATCACTAAACTCAGATTTGCCTGTTCGTTTGTGGGATCAAACACAATCTGCTCCAAAGCAATATCGCAGATATTTCACAATTTCGTTTTTCTGGGAGTTCCATCAGGATCGTTTTCGCCTTTGTGATTCCTTAATTCTAAATACGCCGATTCAACACTTTGCGACTCTCTTTCCCTTCTTGCCGTCAATTTAATTGTATTTCTTACTAAAAAGCCAATTCCGCCTCCTCTGCCTGTCTGCCTATCTTTCCATAGGGCGTGTGTATTTGGATATTCAGTTGCCAGCCCTAATCCTCTTACAGCCACGTATCTATGATACTCACAATAACGTACCTACCGTCCGAACCTATGCTGAAAGATTATTTACAGCTGCGTGTATTTATGTACAACACCCTCAGTCCCACGGTGACTGCCTCCCTCACCTGGGGTAGCAAGTAGTGAGGTCGACACAGCAAAATTGAAGTTTAGACATTTGGCAAGACGAATATTAATTATATGGGAAAATTCACTGCATTTAATTCAGTGGACTGGGGATATGTTTTTGGAATTATAGATGGCACTACTCAGATCACAGCTGGAATAGTGTAAACAGTTTTAGTTCCCCTATTTTAGGAAAAGAGGTCCAGGGAATGTTAACACAATTCATCCTGGACATGGGAAAATTTTCTCGGAAGATGAGATTGAGCAGACTGTTCCTGTAATAATTGGAGTTTAGAAGAATAAAACAAGATTTTACAGAAATATACTAATGCATTAGATTTTTGTGGGGGAGGGTGCTTAATTGCAAAATGGATTTATGGCTACAACTGAACTTCACCATTTTTGCTCCACTCAAATTTTGTCGAAATTCTTTGCTCATCTTTTATACTGTCAGGGTCAGGATAAATCCATATTGGAATCTCAGTCGTGTGCTCAATTTTCACCAGACACATACTGAGGAGGAGGGGAGCTGTCTTATTAGCCTGATTAACAACACAAACAACAATCTTAAACATGAATTGCATTTTTGACTGTTGCAATTGTATTGATAAGTTGCTGCAGTCACTACACGTTAAAGTAAACAATTGCTTTTGAGTGGTGATCTTATAGATGTTTATTAAATCATGAGGACATTGATATGGTTAATATGCAAAGAATTTTGCCCAGATTATGGAAGTACAAAAGCAGAGGGCTGAGGTTTTAGGTGAGAGGGGAAATATTCAAAAGCGACTCAAGGGGCAACATTTTTACACAGAAGATGATGTGTGTATGGAATGATCTGCCCGAGGATGTGGTGAAGGCTGGTACAATTACATAATTTAAAAGGTATCTGGATGGGGACATGAAAAGGAATAGTTTAGAAGAATATGGGCCGAATGCTGGCAAATGCAAATAAATGAATTTAGGATATCCAATTGTGAGGGATGATTTGCAGAAAATTGTCTGTTTCTGTGCTATATGTCGCTATGACTGAATGCTTCATTATATTTTTTGAAACTCCTTACTGGGACAGAATGCTCTCCCCTGTCTCATTGTCGCGATCCGGACTGCCACTTTGTTCCCCTTTAAATCTTTCACTCTGTGACCTTAAACCTGTACCCTCTAGTATTGGACTCCTCTACCCTGGGAAAAAGTCCCTCAATATTCACCACATCCATGGCCCGTATGATTTTATAAACCTCTGGAAGGTGCAAATTTAATTGCAGTCAGGACGAATGGCTGTGCTATCAGGGCAGGCCGGAAGAAATTCTGAAATTCAATATGACACCTCTTCCTTTACCATCAATTCGCAATTCTGAAATAATTTTAATAAACTCTTCAGACATATTATGAGACACCTCTGTGGAATTTTAATCTGGACCTGTGGTATCATCGGTAGGAACACAAATAACCACTCATCAATAGCCCCAAAAACTGCAGCTATATTCTCCTGTGTGCTTGTTCATCTATCTGTTCTGAGCTACTGTGGCACACTTCCACGACAGGCAGGATTTGAATGCAGATCTTCTGCTCCAGGGATAGGGACACTACTATACATGTTAAGGAAATTGGATCAAATCCAAACGCTTTGGTCAGAGGCAGAGGCACTACACGCTAATCAAGACCTAAAGTGTGCCCAGATTTTAGGTCACATTTTAAGGTGCCAGCTTTCAGCTCAGTATGGATCAATTTTTTCAAAGATGCAAGTTTTTTTTTACCTCGCCTTTAGGATCTCGAGTGCACGTGCTCTGGCATGGAGATAAACTATGAGTACGTTTAATTGCTTGGCTATGATTTGCGGCTTAAATGGCTATTGTCCGTACAGGAGAAAGTCAGGACTGCAGATGCTGGCGATCAGAGCTGAAAATGTGTTGCTGGAAAAGCGCAGCAGGTCAGGCAGCATCCAGGGAACAGGAGAATCGACGTTTCGGGCATAAGCCCTTCTTCAGGAATGAGAAAAGTTTGTCCAGCAGGCTAAGATAAAAGGTAGGGAGGAGGGACTTGGGGGAGGGGCGTCGGAAATGTGATAGGTGGAAAGAGGTCAAGGTGAGGGTGATAGGTCGGACTGGGGTGGGGGCGGAGAGGTCAGGAAGAAGATTGCAGGTTAGGAAGGCGGTGCTGAATTCGATGGATTTGACTGAGACAAGGTGGGGTGAGGGGAAATGAGGAAACTGGTGAAATCCGTGTTCATCCCTTGTGGTTGGAGGGTTCCTAGGCGGAAGATGAGGCGCTCTTCCTCCAACCGTCGTGTTGTTGTGGTCTGGCGATGGAGGAGTCCAAAGACCTGCATATCCTTGGTGGAGTGGGAGGGGGAGTTGAAGTGTTGAGCCACAGGATGGTTGGGTTGGTTGGTCCGGGTGTCCCAGAGGTGTTCTCTGAAACGCTCTGCAAGTAGCCGGCCTGTCTCCCCAATATAGAGGAGGCCACATCGGGTGCAGAGGATGCAATAGATGATGTGTGTGGAGGTGCAGGTGAATCTGTGGCGGATATGGAAGTTTCCTTTGGGGCCTTAGAGGGAGGTGAGGGGGGAGGTGTGGGTGCAAGTCTTGCACCTCCTGCGGTTGCAGGGGAAGGTGCCGGGAGTGGAGGTTGGGTTGGTGGGGGGTGTGGACCTGACGAGGGAGTCACGGAGGGAGTGGTCTTTACGGAATGCTGATAGGGGAGGGGAGGGAAATATATCCTTGGTGGTGGGGTCTGTTTGGAGGTGGTGGAAATGACGGTGGATGATGCGCTGTACATGGAGATTGGTGGGGTGGTAGATGAGGACCAGTGGGGTTCTGTCCTGGTGGCGGTTGGAGGGGCGGGGCTCAAGGGCGGAGGAGCGGGAAGTGGAAGAGATGCGGTGGACGGCATCGTCGACCACGTCGGGGGGGAAATTGCGGTCCTTGAAGAAGGAGGCCATCTGGGTTGTACGTTTTTGGAACTGGCCCTCCTGGGAGCAGATGCGGCGGAGTCGAACGAAAGGATTAGCCATTGGCACCCACATGGGCCCCAGCTAAGCCTGCCTCTTCGTAGGATATGTGGAACAATCCATCTTCCGCAACTACACTGGCCCCACCCCCCACCTTTTCCTCCGCTACATCAATGACTGTATCGGCGCTGCCTCGTGCTCACACGAGGAGGTTGAACAGTTCATCCACTTCACCAACACCTTCCACCCCGACCTCAAATTCACCTGGACAGTCTCAGATTCCTCCCTCCCCTTCCTCGACCTTTCTATTCTATCTCAGACGACTGAATCAACACGGACATCTACTACAAACCGACCGATTCCCACAGCTACCTGTACTACACCTCCTCCCACCCTGCCCCCTGTAAAAACGCCATCCCATTCTCCCAATTCCTTCGACTCCGCCGCATCTGCTCCCAGGAGGACCAGTTCCAAAAACGTACATCCCAGATGGCCTCCTTCTTCAAGGACCACAATTTCCCCCCCGACGTGGTCGACGATGCCCTCCACCGCAACTCTTCCACTTCCCGCTCCTCCGCCCTTGAGCCCCGCCCCTCCAACCGCCACCAAGACAGAACCCCACTGGTCCTCATCTACCACCCCACCAATCTCCATGTACAGCGCATCATCCACCGTCATTTCTGCCACCTCCAAACGGACCCCACCACCAAGGATATATTTCCCTCCCCTCCCCTATCAGCATTCCGTAAAGACCACTCCCTCCGTGACTCCCTCGTCAGGTCCACACCCCCCACCAACCCAACCTCCACTCCCGGCACCTTCCCCTGCAACCGCAGGAGGTGCAAGACTTGCGCCCACACCTCCCCCCTCACCTCCCTCTAAGGCCCCAAAGGAAACTTCCATATCCGCCACAGATTCACCTGCACGTCCACACACATCATCTATTGCATCCTCTGCACCCGATGTGGCCTCCTCTATATTGGGGAGACAGGCCGGCTACTTGCAGAGCGTTTCAGAGAACACCTCTGGGACACCTGGACCAAGCAACCCAACCACCCTGTGGCTCAACACTTCAACTCCCCCTCCCACTCCACCAAGGATATGCAGGTCTTTGGACTCCTCCATGGCCAGACAACAACAACACGACGGTTGGAGGAAGAGCGCCTCAACTTCTGCATAGGAACCCTCCAACCACAAGGGATGAACTCGGATTTCACCAGTTTCCTCATTTCCCCTCCCCCCAACTTGTCTCAGTCAAATCCATAGAATTCAGCACCGCCTTCCTAACCTGCAATCTTCTTCCTGACCTCTCCGCCCCCACTCCAGTCCGACCTATCACCCTCACCTTGACTTCTTTCCACCTATCACATTTCCGACGCCCCTCCCCCAAGTCCCTCCTCCCTACCTTTTATCTTAGCTTGCTGGACAAACTTTCCTCATTCCTGAAGAAGGGCGTTTGCCCGAAACGTCGATTCTCCTGTTCCCTGGATGCTGCCTGACGTGCTGCACTTTTCCAGCAACACATTTTCAGCTATTGTCCGTACAGTGCAATCTTAGAGAAATAAATCCTGCAGAAACATTCTGCACTATGAGGGATCTCGAATGCATATTATTACTGAACACCGGAGACAAGGAAAGAGCATAGTTTGTGGGTCCAAATCACTATTTGCCCCACCAGCGTGTGATTGCCGTCTTCCTAAAACCATTATATGATACAAGGCAGCTGATTGCTTTACAATTTCTCCTTCCGGTTAGTGTCACACATTGTGCTGAAGAGTGGCAGATGGAATTGTAATTTTTTTAATGCAAGTTATTGTACTTTGTAAAACAAACAAGGCGAGGACAAATACAATTAAAAGTTGGGACACTGGTAGTGTTGTAGAACAAAGGGACCGAGGGCTTCAGGAATAGTTCTTTAAACTTTGCATTACATGTAGACAGGACGGCAAAGAAGATGTTTGGCTTGCTTGGCTTCATGTCTCTGAACTTTCAGTCCAGGAGTCATAGAATCATAGAGGTGTACACAACAGAAGTAGACCCTTCGTTCAAACTCGTCCATGCCAACCAAATATCCTAACTTAATCGAGTCCCATTTGCCAGTGCTTGGCCCATGTCCCTCTAATCCCTTCATATTCATGTTCCCATCCAAATGCCTTTTAGATGTTGCAATTGTACCAGCATCCACCTCTTCCTCTAGTAGCTCGTTCCATACATGCACCACACTCTGCGTGAAACAGTTGCCCCATAGATTCCTTTTATATCTTTCTCCTCTCAACCTAAAGCTATGCCCTCTACTCCTCAAAACCTCAACGCCCCAGGGAAAGACTTTGTCTGATTATCCAATCCATGCTCCTCATGAATTTATAAACCTCTATAAGGTCACCCCTCAGCCTTCGACACTCCAGGGAAATCAGCCCCAGTCTCTTCAGCCTCTCCCTATAGCTGAAATACTACAACCCTTGAAACATCCTTGTAACTCTTTTCTGAACCCTTTCAAATTTCACAACATCCTTCCGATTCAAAAGGAGAAGAGAATTGAATGCAATAATCCAAACGTTGACAGCCTACGACCTGTCCAACTGCAATATGACCTCCCAACTCCTATACTCAGTGTTCGGACCAATAAATGAAAGCATGACAAATGCCATCTTCACTATCCAAACCATCTGCTATTCTACTTTCAAGAAGCTATGAACCAGCACTCCAAGGTTCCTTTGCTTAGCAACACTCCCGAGGACATTACCATTAAGTATGTAAGCCCTGCTTAGATTCACATTCGTAAAATGCAGCACCTGGCATTTATCTAAACTAAACTCCATCTGGCACTCCTCAGTCCATTGGCGCATCTGAACGAGATCCCGTTGTAATCTGAGGTAACCTTTTTTGCTCTTCACTGCACCTCCAATTTTGGTGTCATCTACAAACTTAGAAAATGTACCTCCTATATTCACATCAAAATAATTTATATAAATGGCAAAAAAGTCACCTGTAGAGCACCGATCCTTGTGGCACTCCAGTGGTCACAGGACTCCAGTCTGAAAAATAGCCCTCCACCTCCACCCTCTGTCTTCTACCTTCCAAGCAGTTCTCTATCCAAATGGCTAGCTCTCCCTGCATTCCATTGCATCTAACTTTCCTAGCTGAAAATGTGTTGCTGGAAAAGTGCAGCAAGTCAGGCAGCATCCAAGGAACAGGAGAATCGACGTTTCGGGCATAAGCCCTTCTTCAGGAATGAGGAAAGTGTGTCCAGCAGGCTAAGGTAAAAGGTAGGTAATAGGGACTTGGGTAAGCGTCTATATCTGTGTGTTCCTGTCAGTGTTTGTGTGTTAGTGCATGTGTGTCTGTTTATTTGTCTGTGTGAGTATATGTGTGCGTGTTTGAGTATGTGGTTCTGTGTGTGGCTATGTGATTGTGTATGTATCTGTTTGTGCGTGTGTATCTGTATGCATATGTATGTTGGTGCATGTGCATGTGTGTCTGTGTGTGCTTGTGTGCACAATTGTGTGCTGGTGTGTACGTGTCTTTATGTTCTTGTGTGCATGTATGTGTGGGACAGTGGGTGCGTGTGTCCGTGTGTTTAGCTCCATGTCTGTGTGTGCGTGTATGATTGTCTGTGTGTGGTAAGTGTGTCTTTGTGTGTATCTGTGGCTGTGGTGTATCGGTGACTGTGTGTGCGCACGTCTGTTTGTGTGTGTGTGGTGAATGGGCATCTGTGTGTATGTATATCTATGTGCGTGTGTGTATGTGTCTGTGTGTGCATGTGTGTTTTTGTGTATGTGTGCCTGTGTGTGGAGTAGGTGTGCATGCATCTGTGTGTGTGTGTTTGCATGTGTGTGTGTATACAAACCTCTGTGTGCGTGTGTGTAGATGTGTATGTGTGCATGTATGTTTGTGTTTACATGTGAATGTGTATGGAGTGTGAATGTTTGCGTATGTGGATGTCTGCGTGTGGCTTGTGCGTGTCTGTGTGCGTATCCGTGTGCGTTTGTCATTTTTTTCATGTCGCCATGTGGCCTGTGTGTGCCTCTCTGTATGTCTGAGTGTTTGTGTGTGTCTGCATGTGTGCGTCGGTGTGGTGTGTGGGTGCCTGTGTGTGTATGTGAGCGCGTGTGTGTACGTCAATGTGTCTCTTTGTGTGTCGGTATGTGACTGTGTATGTCTATGCATGTCTGCGGTGTGCGTTTCTCTCTATGTGTTTCTCTATGCACGTGTTTGCTTACCTGTACGTGCCCGTGCGTGTAGGTTTCTGCTTGTGTGTGAGATTGTTGGGTTATCTGTGTGTGCTTTTGATAAGTGTGGCTGTGTGTGTCCCTGTGTCCCTGTGTCTCTGTGCGTCTCTGCATGTCTGTGTGTCTGAGTTTGTGGTGTGAGTGTGTGTCTCTGTGTGCGCGTTTCTGTGACTGTTTGTGTGTCTGGTGTGTGTGAACGTGTCTCTGTGTGTCCGTGTGTGTGATTGCGTGGTTTGTGTGTGGTGTGTGTGTGTGTCATTGCTCCACTGAGTGTGTCTGTCTGTATGTTTGTGTTGTGTGAGTATGTTGCTGTGTTTGTGTACGCGTGTGTGTTTGTGTAGTTTGTGTGTGACTGCATGCGTCTCACACACACTTTTGTTGGTGTTGTCTTCTTCTGCCCAGACTGAGTGTAGGGATTGACAACAACACAAAGTTGTATGGCATCTGTGGAGAGAAATGCAAGTTAAGATTTCAGGTCGAAAGACCATTCCTCAGAACTCATTTCAGGGGGATATTTCAGTATTTTAACACTACAGAGAATGCCAGCCTGGCGCCACACAGGCACACACTTATGCACACACACACGAATACAGCAAAATAAAGACACCTATTAATGCACTGATGCTGACAGTATTTATCTTGCTACATGGTGAGCTTGTCAATATTTGACTCGTCTTATCTGATGTTTGTCAGCATTTCAGTCTGTCCTTGGGGAGTATATCCGTATTGCCCTTTCACATACTAGCAAGTGTGTCAGTCTTTCTGTGTGAAAGGTGACTGTATAACAATTGCAGGAGAAAACAATCTAAAGAGCCTGCACAATCATAAATGACTACAGGAGCAAAAGACCCAGGGTGTATTTCAGCACAGATTATTGAAAATATCAGGACAAGTCGGGAGAACAGTAAATATCGTAGATTAGTTTCAGTATCTGAACTGTTTACTCAAGGAGGTGTAGTAGTGTGCATCTGTGCTCCCTTCCTTGGAGGTTGAGAGACGATATGTTGGAAGACTAGCCTGCTGCCCACAAAGACCATGGAGATTCAATTTGTACCATTTCGATACAAAAGGGTGATGACATCTGCGCCACAGCTTCTAAATTGTGCTGGGGAAACGGAAATGACAATGAGTTTAATGTGAGAATTGCCCTTCACCGAACATTATTTCTTACTCGGTTGGTGTGACGTGGATGTTTCAGAATCTCCACACAAGTCGTCCTGATCCTCTCTGGCTCGTGTCACTGTCCTCGCCATATGGCAGCGGGAGAAATTTTGGTGAACGAACGTGCATCTGGCACTCTACCATCCAGCTTAAACCTTTCTGTGCTACTAGAGGCTGTTCCTCCCAGAATGGGAGAAAGGGAGGTACAGACTGAGGTTGAGAATAGGTGGCCCTGCTTTTAGTGCTGGTGTAGTGGGGCAGGAATGGTGAGGTCTCCAGAGGGATACAGGCTACAGAGTTGTACCCATGCATTGTTTTTTAATGTGGGAGGTTATTAATGGAGGGAAGAGAGATGGCAAAGGAGCTGCACACAACACTGAAAATGGTGGACATGAGCCTTCTTCGGTGGTCAATGTTATAATAGATATGCAGTGAGTGTGAGAGAACAGACAGAAGACGGTGACATTTATTCTGACAGGGTGGGGAAGATTTTTTTATGCTTGTCCAGTTTTGTTGGACATTGCACTAAGCTGTGTGGTGAGCTCAGACCATGCTCAGTGGGTCTGGTGGTATGCCCCCTCTGGGAAGAGAATGGTCCTCCTCTGTACTAACCCATTCACCAGGACCCCATGCCCCTGTCGATAAATCGTTGTGTAATTTCCCCTTATCTGCCATGCTCTGGATAAACTGTGCAAGGCAGCTGCAAACTGGAAAAGCTCAATGTTGTGAGCATTGGTCTTTTAAAGATGGCACCAGTGCCAGAGAGCACGGAATATCCAGAAGCATCTGGGCGATGGTGACCACTTCCAGCCATGATGTGTGGTACAATCGGGCAGTCATTGAATGAGATGGAAGCCATGGGTTCTGGTAGGTAGCTGATGAGGTGAGTTCGACAAGATAACGCCAGGAAAACAGCTCGGCCTCATGCAGGTGATCCCTTGTCACACTAAATGAAAATAACACTGAGACAAATTATTTTTCGATTCAACCCAATGAAACGAAGACTCTACTGAGTCCAGTCCCAGGTACACAGCTGCAGAACAAATTTTCATTCAATACTCTCCATGATCTGAACTTACACCAGTATCCATTCACTCATCATTCTTGGAGATACCGGGATCTTGCAGGATACTTTTGAAAAGGCTTTGGTTCAGCTTTAGGTAAACTTTGAACAGATGTTTCAATGGTGTTCTCTCAATCCCACCCTCTCTGTCTATTTTGCAAATCCTTCTGATTTGTTGCTATTTCAACCGATTCCACCGTCATCTCCCTTTGGCAGTGATTTTCACACCAGGAAAATTCCTGTCATGGTACAATGGAGATAAGGAGCTGTGAATTGATGGGTCTGCGTTACCTGCCACTTCCACTATGGGCTGTAACTTTTCCAACGCTGGGCAGTGATCTTACAAAGTGTTACTGAGCGATTCAGTGGGGTGGTATTCACAGCTCCACATGCTGGGAGAGTAACTGGTCCAGGTTTCCAAATCAGTTCCCTGGTGACCATTGTACAGCTCTCCGTGCTGTTCAGCCTTGCGTTTTATGGAAAATGCAATATGTGGTCTGTTCAGCTCCTCATTGGGATAGATTTCTTTTTTGTTTCATATTTAGATATCAACGCGCTGTTGTTGTTTTTACAGATCGTTGTGCTGGACATATATCTAGTTTGGGTTTATCGGTAAATGCACTGCTGTGGGTCTGCATAGTTCCCGGTGCTGGACAGATATCTAGTTCGTATTATAGATTAATGCAGTGCAGTGGTCTGCATCGCTCGCTCTGCTGGACTGATATATAACCCGATCCCTCTCTTGCAGTCTGGCGTTTTCTCTCTCTCTCTCTCACACTGCCTTGCTCTCCCTCTCCATCTGTTTGGCTTTGTCTTTCTATCGATCTCTCTGTTTGTCTCCCTCAGTCTTATGATTTCTCTCCCTGTGTCTCTCCCTCCCATTATCTGTCTCTCACTCTCTCTCTACCCTTGCTCTCTCCCTCTGATGATTTATCCCTCTCATTCTGTCTGACTGTCTTTCTCTCCGTCTATCTGATCCTCTCTCTCTCTTCATCTCCCTGTCTTACTCGCCCTCTCTCGCTCTCCCTCTGCCTAACTTTCATTCTCCCTTTGCCTTTCGGTCTCACTCTTTTGCCCCACCTCCCACTATCTAACGCACACTCTCCCTCTACCACTGTCTTACTCTCTCCCCTCTCTCTCACTGCCTCCCCCTCCCACTGTTTGGCTCTCTCTCTCTTTCTCTCTATCTCCATCGCCGTCTATCGGACTCTATCTTTCTCTCTCCCTTTGTGTGACTGTCTCTCTGTCTCCACCCCCCTCCCTCAGTCTCACTCTCTCTCGCGCTCTCTCTCTCCATCGCCCGCTATATGACTCTCTCTCTCCCTCTCCTGATGTCTGATTCTCTCTCTCTCTCTCTCCGCCTCCCTCTGTTTGACTCTTTATCGCCATCTCCCTTTTTCTGACCCTCTACAACTCTCACTCACAATTGCTGACTATGAAACTGATTCTCTCCCTATCCCTGTGTCTGACTCAATACCTCTCATCTCTCCCTCTGTCTGAGTCTCAGTCTCTCCCCGCACCTTTTTTCTGACTCTGACTCTGTCTCTCCTCCTATTCACCTCCCTGACTCTCCTTCTCTCGTTCTATCTGACTTTCTCTGTTCCTCTCCCTCTGTCTGAATCTCTCTCTGTCTCTCCCTGTCCCTCCATCTGATTTTCTCTCTCCCCCTCTAAGTGTGTGTGTGTGTCACTCTCTCTCCCTTCCATTTGTCCGAATCGTGCTCTCTGCCCCTCCACCAAGGCCTGACTCTCTTTCCCTCCATCTCCCTCTGTCGGACTCTCTTTCTATCTCTCGATATATCTCTTCCTCTCCTGATCTCTGAATCTCTCTCTCCCTTGCCCTCTGTCCTACTCTTTCGCTGCCTCTATCTTTCTCTATCTCTCCGTCATTCTGAGACTCTCTCTTTCTCTGTTTCTCTCCCTATGTATGACTCTCCCTCTCCCCTTCTCTGTCTCTCTTTATCTGTCACTGTCACTCCGTCTGACTCTACCTCTCCCTCTCTCACTCGCTTTTTTCTCTCACTCACACACGTGTGCACACAGACTCTCTCTCTATCTCTCACGCTCGCTCACACTACCTCTCTCTGGCTCTCTCTTTCTCTCGCTCTCCCACAGTCTGACCCTCTCTCTCCCTCTCTCTTTCTACCTCTGACTGACTTTCGCTGTCCCGCTCCCTCTGTCTAACTCTCTCCCCTTTAGTCTGACTTTCTCTGTCCCTCTCCCACAGTCTGACTCTTTCTCCTTATGTCTTTCTCTATCTCTCACTCCGTCTGACATTCTCTGTCTTTCCCTGTTCCTCCCCCCGTCTGATACTCTCTTCCTGTCTCTCACTCCTTCCCCAACTGTCTGACTCTCTCTATCTCTAATTCGCTATCTCTCTCTGCCCGACTGAGTCTCTTTCACTCTCCTTCACCCCCTCCCTCTCTCTTCCTGTACCTGTGTCTGAGTCTCTGCCCTCCTCTCTCTGTCTCCCCATTTATTCAACACCTGCCCACTCTGTCTGTATCTCTCTCTCTCTCTCTCACACACACTCACGCTCTGCCTGACTCTCTCGCTCCCCGTGTTTCTCAGTCACTCTCTCTGACGGTCACTCTTTCTCTGTCCCTAACCCTCTGTCTGTCTCTTTCCCTCTTTCCCCATTCGTCTCCCTCTGTCCGGTTTTCTCTCCCTCCTCTACTGTCTGTCTCTCTCTGGGTCTAATTCGTTCTGTCTTTCACTGACTCGTTCATTCCCTCTTTTCCTCTTTCTGACTCTCTCTCATTGTGTTTCAATCTCCCATATCTCTCTCTCTCTCTCAATCTATCTGACTCTCTCTCCTCTGTCTTACTTTGTCTCTCACTCTCCAGTCTCTCCCTCTGCTTGACTCTCTCCTCACTTCTCTCTGCCTCTCCCTCTGTCTTACACACTCTCGCGCTCTCCCTCAGTCTGACTCTCTCTGCCACGCCCTCTCGCTCTATTTGATACTCTCTCTGTCTCTCGCTCACTCTATGTGAACCCTTTCTCTCTA
Organism: Chiloscyllium plagiosum; assembly: GCF_037043375.1. Taxonomy (NCBI): domain Eukaryota; kingdom Metazoa; phylum Chordata; class Chondrichthyes; order Orectolobiformes; family Hemiscylliidae; genus Chiloscyllium; species Chiloscyllium plagiosum. The sequence continues at coordinate 38,050,202 of NW_028270181.1, read as the reverse complement.
CCTATCCCTTTGTCTGAATCGCCCTCTAACCCTCTTTCTTTCGCTTCCACTTGATCTGTCTGGCTTTCTCGCTGTGCCACTCCATCTGCCTGACTGTCTCTCTCACTCTTTCTCACTCCCTTGCCCTCTGTCTAACACTCTGTCTCTCCCTGTGTGTTTCTGTATAACTCCTTCCGACGGACACTCGCTCTCTTTCTCTGTTCCTCTCTCTCTGTCTCTCTGTCGATCTGTCACTCTCACTCGTTTGCTCACAGTCCCTCTGGCTGGCTATCTATCTCGCTCTCCCTCTGACTTTCTCTCTCCCTCTGTCTTTCTCTATCTCTCACTCCGTCTGACTCTTTCTGTCTATCCAAATTCCTCTCCATCTGTCTGACTCTCTCTCTTCCCCCTCTATCTCCCTCTTTCTCCCATACAGTCCACCTCCCTGCCATCTCTCCCTCTGTATGGGAATCTCGCTCTCTGTGTGTCTCTCTCTCCTCTCCCTCTCCCTACTGTTTCTCTGCTCCTCTGCATTTCACTATCTCTCCCCCGTCTGATTCTCCCTCTTCCTGTGTTCTTCTTCCGCAACTGACACTCTCTCCCTTCCTCTTTCTCTCCTACACTCTATCTCGCTCCTTCCGCCATCTGCCTGAATCTCTCTTCCTGTAATTCTCTCTCCCTCTCTCTGTCCAATTTTTCTCTCTCCTTCAACATCTCCATCTATCTGACCCTCTCTCCCTCTCTCTCTTCTTCGTCCTCTTTCTGACTCTCTGCCCTCTTCTTTCTGCCTCTTCCTCTATCTGGCACTGTCTCTCTTTCTCCATTTCTCTCTTGTTAACGCTCTGTCTGACCCTCTCTCTCTTCCTCTGTGTTTCTCTATCTCTGTTTGACAATCTCTTTTTCTGTTCTTTTCCTTCTGACTGACTCTCCTGACCCCTCTCCCCCGTCTGACTCCCTCTCTCGCTCTCTCTCCCTCTCCACCTCCTAACAACGCCCCACTCTGTCTGACTATCTCTCTCTCTCTTTCTCTCTGAATCTCGCTCACGCTCACGCTCCATCTGTCTGTCTCTCTCCCTCTCGCTCTCCCTCTGCCTGTCTCCCTCTCTCTCCCTCTGTCTTTCTCTATCTCTCATTCCGTCTGACTCTCGCCTGTCTTTCTCTGTTCCTTACTCTTTGTCAGACTCTCTCTCCCTCTTTGTCTCTCCTTCCACCTGACTTTAGCTCTACCTCCTCCTCTGTCTGCCTCTCATTCTTTCTCTGTTCCTCTCCATCTGTCTGTGTCTCTCTCTCCCACTGTCTGACTCTCTATCATTTTGCCTCTCCTTCTTTCTCTTGTCTAACTCTTTCTCTCTCCTCCCCTCTCGCTGCCTTTTGCTTCCTCTGGCTGACTCTCTCTCTCTCTCTCTCTCTCTCTCTCTCTTTGTACCGCTCTCCATCCCTCGCTCTCGCCACCCCTATCCACCCTCAACCCCACCTGTTATTCTGTTCAGCAACTTTTCTCTGTATGTCTGTCTCGCGATCTCTCCCTCTCCCTACTCTCTCTAGCTCCCTATGCCTTTCTCTATCCCTCCTTCTGTCTGGCTCTCTCTCATTCTGTGCCTCTCTCCCATGTGACATAGTCTCTCTCTCTCTCTCTCTCTCTCTCTCTCTCTCATTTCTCTCTCCCACCCCCTTTGCTTCGGCTTGATTTGTCTGGATTTCTTTCGCACGCCATCTGTCTGACTTACTCTCTCTTTCTCTGTCTTTCATTGCAGCTTACTCACCCTCTGCCTGATTCTCTGTCTGTCATTGTGTATTTCTCTACACCTTCCCCCGTCTGAAACTCTCTCTCTTTCCCTGTTCCTCTCCTTCCGTTTGACTTTCCCGTCACCTCTCTCCCATCTGACTCTCTCTTTCGTTATCTCATTGTCACCCCCACCTGCCCCCGCTCTCTGTCGGACTCTCTCTCTCTTTCTATCTCTTTCTCTCTCCTCCCACCCTCTTTCTCCCTCTCTCAATCTTCCTCTGTCTGAGTCTATCTGTCTCCCTCTGTCATTCTCGATAACTTACTCCCCCGACTCTCTCTGTCTATCTCTATTCCTCTCCCATTGTCTGACTGTATCTAATTCTCATTCCACCTTCCTCTTCTCTGACCATCTCTCTCCCCCTCTACCTGTCTCTGAATCTGTCTGACTCTTTCTCTTGTCCCTTTCTGCGTCTGTCTCTTGCACACATCCAACCCCCGCCTCTCCGTCTGTCTGTGTATCTCCCTGTATCTCTTTCTCCCTCTCCTTACTCTCTCTAGCTCCCTCTGCCTTTCTCTATCTCTCCTTCTGTCTGACTCTCTCTCTCTCTTTCTCTGTTCCTCTCTCCTTCTGACACACTCTCGCTCTTTCTCTCTCACACGGCACCTCTCTGGCTCCCTCACTTCTGTCTGACTCTCTCTCTCTAATTCTCTCTTCCGCGCTCTCTGTCTTACCTTCAGTGTCCTTCTCCCTCCTCTCCCTCTGTTGGACTGTCTCTCCCTGTCTAACTCTCTCTGCCTGACTTAGTGCCTCTCTCTGTCTCTCCATCTACCTGACAATCTCTGTCTCTATCTCTCTCTTTCTTTCTTTTGTTCATTCTCAGTCCGATTCTTTCTCTCTCCGTCTGTCTTTATCCATGTCTCACTCTTTTCGACGGTCTCTCTTTCTCTGCTCCTCCCCTTCTGTCTGACACTCCGTCCCTTCTCCCCATTTGACTCCATCTCACTCTCTTGCTCTTCACCCAATCCCCCACCCCACCCCGCCCTGCCCTGCTTGCCTTGCCTTCCCTCTCACAATCTCTCATGCTCCCTCACGCACGCTCTGACCGTCATGCTCGGTCTAACTCTCTCTCGGTCTCTCTCTGTCCCTCTGTCTGGCTGTCTGTCTCTCTCTTTCTCTCAACATCTGCGTGATTCGCGCTCTCTGTCCATCTCTCCTGCTGCCTAACCTCTCGCTCTTTCTCTCTCCCTCTCGCTTTGACTGCATTATTATGTCTCCCTTTCCCTCTATCTAATGTCTCTCCCCTTATTTCCTTTTGTCAGAATCCCTCTCTCTCCCTCTCACACCCTTTGGGTGTCTCTGACTCTCTCTCTCTCCATTTCTGTCTGTATCAGATGTTCTCTTTCTATCCCTCTCCCTCGGTATGACTCTCTCTCTGTCTGATTTGTTCTCTCCCTCTGACTCACTGTCATGCCACTCACTCTGACTGAATCACACTCTCTCTCACACACACAATCGGACTCTGTCTGAATCTCTCTCCATATCACTCTGTCTGACGCTCTCTCTCTCATAATTTCCCACGGTTTGACTCGCTCTCTCTTTCTCTCTCTCTCTCCATCTGCCTGACACTCTCCCTGACTTTCCCTCTCCCTCTGTCTGAATTTGTCGCTGCCCCCTCACTGTGTCTGAGCCTCTCTCTCTTTGTTTCCGTCTGTCTGACTCGCTGTCTCTCCCTATCCCAATGTCAGACCTTCTCTCCCACCATCTCCCTCTGTCTGACTCTCTCTCTGCATCTCTCTTTCTTTCTCTCTCTGTCTGACTCTCTCTCTCTCTGCATCTCTCTCTCTTTCTCTCACTCTCCCTCTGTCTGAATCGTTCTTTCCCACTGTATTTCCCTACCAGTCCTTCCGTCTGACACTCTTTCTCTGTTCCCCAGTCTCTCTCTGACTCTGTCACTATCCCTCTCCAAATATCTGAATGTCACTCTTATTCTCTCTCCCTCTCACACTTGTCTACATCTCTCTCCCCCCTCTCTGTGACTATCTCTCTCCCCCTCTCTGTCTGTCTCTCGCTCTGTCTGTCTCTCTCCTTACACTGTGTCTCTCTCTCCCCTAATCTCTGCCTCTCCCTCTTGTCTGTCAATCTCCCTCTATCGCTCTCTCTCCCTCTCTCTGTCTTACTCTTGCTCTGTCTTTCTCTATCTCTCCCTCTCTCTGACTGTTTCTCACTCTGCCATTCACTATGTCTCCCTCTATGTCCGACTATGTCTCTGTTAGTCTCGCTCTTTCCGACTCTGTCTCTCTCCCTCTCGCTCGATCTGATACAGGCACTCTCTCTCTTTATCTCTCTCACTCCATCTCGCTCATGTTCCCATTCTCTGGTAGTCTCTTTCTGGCTTTGTCCCTCGCCCACTTTCCCTCTTTGTGAGTCTGTGTCCCCGTCTGTCTGTCTCTCACTCAGTCTGACACGCTCCCTGTCGCTATCTCTCTCTCTTTCTCTCTATGTCCCTCTTGCTCTGTCTGACTCTCTCTAATTGTCTCTCTCTTTCTCTGTCTGGTTCTTTCACATGCTCCCTCTCCCTCTCTCTGGCTCTCTTTCTCCCACTCTGTTTCTCTCCCTCTATCTGATTCTCCCACTCTCTCTAAGACTCCCTCTCGCTCTGTCTTTCTCTGTCTCACCCTCTGTCTGATTCGCTCACTTTCTCAGTTATACCCCTTCTGTCTGACTCTCTCTCTCCCTCTCCCCTTGTCGAACTCTCTCTATCATTCTCTTTGTCTCCCTGTCTCCCTCTCCCCCCACCCCACTCTGCTCTGTGTGACTCTCACTCTCCCGGTCCCTGTACTTCTGGCTGGCTCTGTCTTTCTCTCTTCATCTGTGTGACTGGCAGTCTCTCTCCGCCTCTCCCTCTGTCGGACCTTTTGTTCTCTCTCTCTCTCTCTCTCTCTCTCGCTCCCTCACTCACTCTCTCTCCCTTTGTCTGACCTCTCTCGTTGGCTCCGTTTCCTTTGGTCTGAATCTTTCACTACATCTCCCTTTGTCTGTCTCTCTCTCTCTCTCTCTCTCTCTCTCTCTCCATCTGCCTGACTCTTTCTCTACCTCTCCCTACCCTCACAATTCTGGTTCTCTCTCTGTCTCCCAGTCTCCCTCTGTCTGACACTCTCTCTCTCCATCTATCTGACATACTGTCCCTCTCCCTCGCCGTCTGTCTGGTTCGCTTTCTCTTTCTCTCCCTGGCCCTCTGCCTGACGTTCTCTCTGTGTATCTGTGTCTGACACACTCTCTTTAGCACGCTCTCTCCCCCTCTGTCTGACTCTCACTCTCTCTCTATCTCTCTCCCTCTCATTCACTCTCTCGCCACTTCCTCTGGTTGACTCTCTCTACCCCCCTCCCTCTGTCTGATTCTCTCTCCCTATCCCTCTGTCTGACTTAATCTCTCCCACACTCTTCGACTGATTGTCTGTCGAAATCTGGCTGACTTTTTCTATTCCTATCCTCTGTCTGATTGTCTCTTTATCTCTCACTCTCCTTCCATCTGACTTTCTCTCATGCCCACTCCCTGTGTCTGAATATCTCTCTCCCTCTCCATCTGCCTGACTCGCTCTCTCTCCCTCATTCAATGTCTGACTCTCTCTGCCTCCGCCTCCCTCTATCTACTCTCCCTTTGTATCTCTCTCTATCTCTCCCATTCCCTCTCTCTCTATATGTCTAGCTATCTAGGCCACTTCCCTCTGTCTGACTCTCCCTCTTTCTCGGTTCCTGTCCCCCTTGTCTGACACTATCTCACTGCCTCTCCCTCTGTCTGACTCTCTCTCTCCCTCTCTCTATCTCTCCCTTTGTTTGATTCTCTCTCTGTCTCTATCTCCCTCTCTCTCTTTCTCTGTGTCCGACTCTATCTCTCTCTGTCTTTACATATTTCTCCCTCTGTTTCTCTCTCCCCCTCTCGCCCTGTCCCACTCTGAGTCTCTCTCTCTCCTCTCTCCATTCCCCTTCTGTCTGACTTTCTCCCTGTCTCATCCTATCCCTCTGTCCTACTCTTTGTCTGTCTGCGACACCCTCTCTCACCCTCTCCGTCTGTCTGACTGTCTTTCTCTCTCCTACCCCTCTGTCTAACTCTCTCTCTTTCCCTCTCCGTCTGTCTGACTCCCTCCCTCTCTCCTCCCAATTCCTGATCTCTCTCCCACCATCTCCCTCTGTCTGAATCTCTCTAACTCGGCCTCTCCCTCTGTGTAAGCTTCTCTATCTCACTCTTTCCCTGTTAGTCTCCCTCTGTCTGACTCTCACTTTCCCTCTGTCCAACCTTTTCTGTGTCACTCCCTCTTTCTCTGTCTGACTCTCACTTACACTCTCCTTCTTGCTGATTTTCGCTCTCTCCCTCAGCCTATCTCTCCCTCTGTATGATTCTCTCATTCACTCTCTATGACCCCCTCCCTGTCTCACCCTGTCTCTCTCCCTCTCTGTCTGCCTCTCCCCACCACACCCCAACCTTTCCATTTCTCTGAAGCACTCTCTCTCCCACCTCTATCTTCCACAACCTCTCCTTTTGTCTGACTCTCTGTCTTTCTCTGTTCTACTCCTTCTGTCTGACTCTCTCTATCTCTCTCTCACTCTCTAGCTTTCTCTCTCTGTCTAATTCCCTAACCCCAACGGATCTGACTCTCTCTCCCTCTCTCTTTCTCTCCCTCTTTCTCACAATCTCTTACTCTCCCTCGATCCTACTCTGTCTGACCGACTCTCTCTCTCACTTGCCCCCAGCTCACCCCGCCACAGTCCGTCTGACTCTCTCTCACTCTGTCTCGCTCCCACACCCTTTATGTGGTATTTGCTCGTCTCGCACTCTCTCTCTCCCTCTGTCTTACTGCCTCTCTACATCTTCCTCTGCCTGACTCTGTCTCTCTCCTCTGTCTGAGATTTATCCATTTTCGTCTGTGTGACTCACTCGCTTTCTCTCTCTCTCCCACTATCTGACCGGTCTCAAGCATTTTTCCTCTCCGTTTGTCTGAATCTCTCTCCTCCTTTAAACTTGTCTATCTCTGACACTGTCTCTATCTCTCTTTCCTTCCACTCTGTCTGTCTTTGTCTCTCTCTCTCTTTCTCTCTTCTCTCCCTTTATCTCATTCCCAGTCTCTCTCCAGCTGTCTAACTCACACTTGCGCCCTCCCTCTGTCTGACTCTCTCTCGCTTTCTCGGTTCCTATCCCGTTGTCTGACTTTCTCTCTCTAATTCCCTCTCTCTCTCGTCTGACTCTTTCTCTCCCTGTCCCTCCGCCTGACTCTGTCTCTCGCCCCTCTCTTTCCCTGTCTCTGTCTAACTCACTCTCTCTGAGTCTCTTTCTTTCTCTACCCTTTTCTCTGTCTCTCTCTGTCTGAAACACTGTCAGACCCTTTATCTCTATCCCCCCATAATGTCTGAGTCTCTCTCGATCTTTCTTTCTCCCTCTCAGTATTTTTCGCTCCTGCTCCCTCTATCTTGCAATCTTTGTCTCTCCTCCCTCCCTCTCCCTCCCTCTCTCCCTCGCCTCCTCTCCCTCTGTCTGACTCTCTCTCTGACTCCATCTCCCCTTAGTCTGACTCTCTCGCTTCTCCTACTGTATGAATCTCTCTCTAATTCTCGCTCACTTTGTCTCTCTGCCTCTCCGTTTGTCTGAATGACACTTTCTCCCTCTCCCTTTATCTGTCTCTGACTCTCATTCTCCCGCTTCCACTCTGTCTGTCTGGTTCTCTCGCTTTCTTGGTCTCCCTCTCTCCGACGATTTTTCTCCCTCGTTCTGAATCTATCTCTCCGTCCCCTTTCCCTCTGTCTCTCCGACACACACGTTTGCTCTGTATGTCTCTCCCTCTCCCTCTGTCTCATTGTTTTTTCTCCATCAATCCCTCTCTCCGATTCTATCTCTTCCTCTGTCTAACCCTCTCTGTCTCTTCCTCACACTCTTTCTGACCCACTCTCGTAGTCCATCTGACCAGCTCACTCTCTCCCTCTCTCTGACTGTCTCTCTCTTACCTCTGTCTGACACGCTCTCCCACCTCTCCCTGTGATTCACTTTCTTCATCTCCCTCTGTCTAAATCTCTCGCATCCTTCCCCTCTGTCCCTGTCTGAAACTGTCCCCGTCTCTCTGTTCTTCTCCTTCTGTCTGACGCTCTCTCTCTCTCTCGCCTTCTCTTTCTGTCTGACTCACTCGCTTTCCCTGAGGCAACCTCCACCTCTCTGATTCTCTCTAGCTCTCTCTGTCTCTTTCACAGTCCTTCCGACTGACTCTGTCTGCCCCTCTCCCTCTCCCTCTCTCCTCTGTGACTGTCTCGCTGACTGTCTCTTTCTGACTCTCTTTCTCCCCCTCTCCCTGACTCTTCATTATTCTGACTTACTCTTTCCTTCCCTCTCCCTCTGTTTGAGCCTCTTTGTCTCTCCCTCCCTCCCTATTAATGATGTTCTTTCTCTCACACTCTCCCTCTGAGTAACGTTCACTCTCTCTCTCTCACTCCCTCTCCCTTATTCTCCCTTCCTTCCACTCCCCGTCTGTCTCACTCTCTCTCTTTCTCCATCTCCCTTCGTCTGACTCTCTCACACAGCTCTCCACCTGTCTTACTCTCTCCCCCTCCTCTGCCTGACTCTCTATTTCTCCCACTGTCTGACTGGCACCCTCTCAATCCTTTAGTCTGTCTCTCTTTCCCTCTCCTGACTCTCTCCCACTCACTTCCCTTTTGTGTGACTCGCTCTGTCTCTCCATCTCCATGTATCTTACTCTCTCATTCTCTCCCTCTGTGATGCTCTCTCTCCGCTTCTGTCTGACTGTCCCCCTCTCGCACCATCTGCCTCTCTCTTTCCCTCACTTCTACATTTGCTTCACTCTCTATATCGTTCTCGCGCTCTATCTGCCTGTTCCTCTCCCCCCGTTTCACTCTCTCTCTCATCGTCTCCTCTGTCCGAATCTCTCTCTTTCCCACTTGGTCTCTTTGGTTCTCTCTCTCCCTATCCGTCTGTCTGATACCCTCTCTCTCCCTCTGTCTGATTCACACTCTCCCTCCCTCTCTCTCCTCGCATCTCTCGCTCTTCCTTCTTTTCCCTCAGTTTGAATAATGTCTTCTTCTCCCCGCCTATCCCTTTGTCTGTCATCGTCTCTCTCTGTCTCTGACCCCCTCTTTCTCTCCTTCTCCTTCTGACTGACTCTGTCTCCCTCTTACCCTTCCTCTCCGCCTGTCTGATTCTCTCACTCTGTCTTCCTCTGGATCTGTCTGACTCTCCCATGCACTTTCTCTCTCTCTCTCCCTCTCCCTCTCTCGCAATCTTTCTCTTTCTCCCCATCTGTCTGCCTGACTTCCTCTCTCTCCACATGTGTCAGACTCACGCTCTCCATCTCACTCTATCTGACGCTTTCTGTGTTTCTCTCTCACTCTGTCTGAATTTCTCTCTCTCCGTTACGTTCTGTATGACTCTCTGTCTCTGTCACTCTCACTGTCTCTCTCTCTCTCTTTACCGTATCATCTGCCTGACTCTCTTAGCCCTCTCTCTGTCTCTCTGACTCTCTTTCTCCCACTCTCCCTCTGTCTGACACTCTCGTTCCCCCACTCCCTCTCCCGGACTCTTTCTCTCGCACCATCGCCCTCTGTCTGACTCTCTCTCTCTCTTGTTCTCTCCCACCAACACCGTCTGGCTCTCTCTTTGTTCCTCTCACTCTGTCTGACCCCCTGTATTACTCCCTGCTGTCTGCCTTTCTCTCTGTATTTCTCTCTCCATCTCCGTCTGCCTCACACTCAGCTTCTCTCTGCCTCTCCCTCTAACACTCCTCCACTTTCTCTGGCTTCCTCACTCTGTCCTCTCTCTCTCCCTGACCGTCTCTTTCCTTCTCACTCTGCTTGACTCCCTCTCTCCCTCCCCCTCTGTCTGACTGTCTCTCCTTCGCTCCCTTTGTCTGATCCTAATGTCTCTCACTCCCTCCCTCTGACTGATGCTCTCTCTCTCTCTCTCTCTCTCTCTCTGGCATTCACTCTCACTCCCTCTACTTTACACTGTATCCTACCCCAGTCTGTCTGACTCGATCTCGCTGTCTCTTCCTCTCCCTGTATCTCTACCTGTCTTGCTCTCTCTCACACACCCTCCACCTGAATGAATCCCTACCTCTCCCGCTGTTTGACACTCTCCCACTCCCTCTGGCTGACTCTGCCTGCCTCTCTCTGTTTCCATCCCTCTCTGTCTGTCTTGATCTCTCTCTTTCCCTCACCGTCTGTTTGACACTCTCTCTCCCTCTTTCTCTCTCCTTAAATCTGCCTCCGTCTCCCTGAGGTTGACTCTCTAGCTCCTATCTCTCATGACTCTCGCATACGCTCCCTCTGCCTGACCCTTTATTTCTGTCACTCTGTCTCTCTGACTGATATTCTCTCTCCTCCTCTCTCAGTCTCTCTCACCCTCTCCATCTGTCTGACTCCCACCTTCCCTCTCCCTCTACCTTGCATTCAATTTCTTTCTCACTCCCTCTCCCTTTCTCTTTCTTTCTTCCCCACCTATCCAACTCGGTCTCTCTCTCTTGCCCCCCGGCTGACTCTTCCGCCCTCTCTCTGCTTCCTCTCCCTCTGTCTGAATGTCTCTCTGATCTTGTCCCTCTGTCGGACTCACTCTCTCTCCTCTCACTCCCTCAGTCTGACCCTCTCGTTCTCTCACTCCATCCACGGACGGCATGCTGACTCAGTGTTTAGCACTGCTGCCTCGCAGCACCAGGGTCCCAGGTTCGATTCCAGCCTTGGGGGACTATGTGCGTGGAGTTTGCACATTCTCCCCCTATCTGCGTCGGTTTCTTCCGGGTGCTCTGGTTTCCTCCCACAGACCAAAGATGTGCAGGTCTGGTGTATTATTCGGAGGACAATGGGTCTTGTTGGGTTACACTTTGGAGGGTCGGTGTGGACTGGTTGAATAAAACAGCCTGTTTCACTCAGTACAGAATCTAATCTACACTGGTCCGACTTCCTCAGTCGACCCTCTCCCTGTGTCTGAGTCTCTTGCTCCATGTCTACTTCTTCTCAGCCTTCCCTTTTCACCATGTCTGACTTTCTCTCTCACACTCTTTCAATGTTTGACTGTCTCTTCATCCGTGTCCCCCTGTTGGGCTGTCTCTCTGTTTCTCTCCCTCTTTCTGACTTTTATTGCATCCCTCTCTGTCCGACTCTCTCTATTTCTCTCATCTTCTCCCTCTGACTGACTCTCTCTCGTTACCTCTCCCTCGGTCTGACTCACTGTCTCCCTCTGTCTGCCTCTTCCACTGTCTGATACGCTCTCACTCTCTGACTTCCCCTGATCCCTCCCTCTCGCTCTGTCTGACTCTCTTGATCTCTCTATGTCCCTCCTTCTCTGATTGTCTTGATCTCTCTCCTTCTCTCTCTGTCTGTCTCACGCTCACTTTCTGTCACTAACCCTCTGTCTGAATCTGTCTCCGTCTGCCTGAATCACTATCTGTGTTTCTCTCTGCCTCTCTCTCCCTCTCTCTGCCTGACTTTCTCTCTCTACCTCGCTTTTTCTACATCTGTCTTGATCTCTCTCCTTCTCTCTACATCTGTCTCACGCTCACTGACAATCTTTAATGCTCTGTCTGACTCTCTCTCTCTCTCCATCTGTCTGACTCACTATCTCTCTCTCTTCTTCCCTGTCTGGCTCTCTCCATCCCACTCTCCTTCTCTCTGATTCTCTCTCTGTTTCTCTTCATCAGTCTAAATCTCTGAGTCACCTTCTCCCTCTGTGTGATGCTCTCTGTGCCCTTGTAGCTGTGTCTGACTCTCTCTCTGTCTCTCCAGTCTGTCTGACTGTCTCGCTCTCTTCTCCCTCAGTTTGACGGTCTTTTTCAAACTCTTCCAGTGTCTGACTCTCTCTTCCCACTAGTCATTCTGTCTAATGCTCTTTCTCTCTCTTCTTCTCCCTCTCTCCCTCTGCTTGACTCTCTCTCTCCCCCTCTAGCGCTGTCTGACCTTCTCTCTCCCCCTCTCCGTCGGTCTGATAGTCTCTCTTTCTCCCTCTCTTCCCGCTATCTGATACTCTTTCTCACAACCCACGTCTGACTCCCTATTTCCCTCTACAACTCACTCTATCTGTACAGCTTTCTCTCTCTCGTTCCCTCTGCTTCTGTCTGACTCTCTCTCTCCCTATTTCTCTGTTCCTCTCCCTCCGTCGAACTGTCTCTCTCTCTTACTGTCTCCCTCTATCCAATTCTCTCTCCTTGTATATCTGTCTGAACCTCGCTCACTCTCTTCATCTGTCTGATACTCTATCTATCTCCCTCTGTCTGACTCAACTCCCTCTCTCTCCGTCACTCTCTCACTCCTCCCCTCTCTCTGACTCTCTCCTCTCTCTCCACCTCTCCCTGTCAATCACTGTCTCTCACTCTCTGACACCACCTCTCTCGCTCACTCCCACTCCCTCCATCTGTCTCTCTCTCTGTCTCCCCTCCCTCTGACAGACTCTGTCTCCCTCTCACTCTTCTTTCCCCTGTCTATTTTTATTTCTCTTTCTCCCCCTGACGCTGTATTATTCTTTCATTCTCTCTCTCTCTGTCTCGCTGGTCACCTGTCTTACTCCTCATCTCTCTTCTAATCCCTCTTACGAATGTCTCCCTCGCACCCTCTGTCTGACTTTGTCCCTCCCTCTTCGTCTGTATGTCTCTGTCTCTGTCCCTCCTTCTCACTCTGTCTGACTCACTCTTCTTCTGTCTGACAGTCTCTTCCCCTGCCTCTGATTCTCTCTCTCCCTCACACCCTCTCTGACTCTCTCTCTTTCCTACACTCTCCATCCCTCTGAATCTCTATCTCGCTCTCCCTCTGACTCTCTCCCCCCTCTCTCTCCATCTCGCCCCCTCTCTGTTCCCTCTCCTCATCTGACTCTCTATCTCTCACCCTCTCCCTCTGTCTGACTCACTCCCTCTCTCTGACTACCCCTTTGCATGACACCCTCTCTCTGTCTTTCTTTCTCTCGCTCTCGCACTCGCTCAGTCTGAATATATCTCTCTATTCCGATCCCTTCGTCTGAATCTCTGTATTTCCCCCCACCTCTGTCTGACTCTCTGTCTCTACTTCTCCATTCATCTCCCTGTCTGACTCACTCTCTCCCCCCTGACTCTCCGTCTGTGTGACACTCCATCTGACTCTGACTCCCGCTTTCTAGCTAATTCTCTGTCTCTCTCCAACTGACTATCTCCCTCTCCCAGACACTTGCTCACTCTCTCCTTCTGTTTGACTTTCTCTCTCTCTCCCTCTGTCTGACCTTTCTTTCATCTCCCCCCGTCTGACACAGTCTCTCGCACTCCCTCCCTCTTACTGATGCTCTCTCTCACTCTCTGTCTCTCTCACATCCTCCATCTATCGACTCTATCTCTCTCCCGCTCCCTTCATCTAATATTCACTCTCTCTCCCACTCACTTATTCTTTCTCTTCTGCAACCTTCTGTCTGACTCGCTCTTTCACTGTCTCTCCATCACATCTGACTCTCTCTCTTCTTCCCCGACTGACTTTCTCTCTCCTTCTCCATCTGTCTAGATCCCTCTCTCCCTCTCTATCTGACTGATTCTCTCTGTCCCCGTCCAGCTATGTCTGACTCACTTTTTCCTCTCTCTCCCTGAATTTCGCACTCTCTCTCCCTCTTTTTGACTCTCTCTCCCTCTCTTCCCCTCTGTCTGAACCTTTGTCTCTCTCACTTCCTCCGTCTGACTGATGCTGTTTTTCTCAGACCCTCTCTCTGTCTCTCTTACTCTCTCCATCAGTCTGACTACATCTCCCTCACTCGGTCTCACTTACTGTCTCTCTTTCACACTTCACTCTGTCTGATTCTCTCTTTTTCTCCCTCTCCCTCTCACTGTCTGTCTCCCTCTTTCAGCCTTTGTCTGACACTCACTCTTTCTCTCTCTCCTTCCCTCTGACTGATGCTCTCTCTCTTCCCTCCCTCTGTCTGTCTCACTCTCTCCACTTGTCTGATTCTCTCTCTCACTCCGTCACCCTTACTGTCTCTCTCTCTCTCCCAGAAACCCTCTGACTGATGCGCTCTCTGTCTTCTTCTGTCTGAGTCTCTCTCTCTCACACACATTGACACACACACTCTATCGGTCTGATTCCCTCTCTCTCCCTCTGTCTGGCTGACTCCCACGCTCTCAATCGTTCTCCCTTCCTGTCTCTCTTTCCCACAAAACTCCGTCTGACTCTCCCTCTTTCTCTCCCTCTCACTCTTTCTCCCATTGTCTGACTCTGTCTGTTTCTATCTCTCTCCTTCCCTCTGATTGATGCTTTCTCTTCCCTCCCCCTGTCTTTCTCACTCTCTCCATTTGTCTGTTTCCCTCTATCTTACTCCCTCTCCCTAACTGTGTCTCTCCCCGAATCCCTCTGTCTGACGCACTTTCTCCCTCTCCCTCTCCCTCTATCTGACTCTGACTCTATCTCTCTCTCTTTCTCCCTGTCTCTCTCTCACACACACACAAACGTACACACGCACACACACTATCTCTCTGATTCCCTCTCTCTCCCTCTGCCTGGCTGACTCTCTCTATCTCCCGCTCCCTCTATATAATTTCCTGCAACTCTTCCTCACTCTCTCTCCCCATCTGTTGGACACGCTCTGTCTCTCCATCTTTCATTTACTTACACTCCTTCACACTCATCTGTCTGATGCTTTCTCTCTCCCTCTGTCTGACTCTACTCTCTCGTTCTCTGTCTGTCGGATCTTCTCAATCTCCCTTTCTCTCTGTTTGATTTTCACACTCCTTCACTGACTCTCTCTCTCCCCCTCTCTTTGACTGGATCTGCCTCTCTCTCTCTCCGTTTTACTCTCCCTCACACCCTCTGTCTGATTCTCTCTCCTTCTAGCTCTCTCTGTCGGTCTCCATCTGTCTGACTCCGTCTCTCTCCCTGACTCTGGATCACTCCCTCCTTCTGTTTAAGTTACTTTCTCCCTCTCCCACTGTCTGACATTCTCCCCCGCGCGCTCGCTCTCTCCCCCTCCATCTGACACTCCCTCCCACGCTCTCTCTGAATGATGCTCTCTCTGTCTCTCTCACGCTCTCCATCTATCGACTCTATCCCTATCCCTATCCCTCTCCCTCCGTCTGATATTCACTCTCTCTCACTCTGTTTGACTCTCTCTCTCCATCCCTGTCTGACTCTCTCTTTCTTCCTCTGTCCCTTTCCATCTATCTCATTCTCTCTCTTCCTGTCCACCTATGTCTGACCCATTCTCTCCCTCTCTCTGCCTGAATCTCTCTCTCTATCTGTTTGACTCTCCCTCTCCCTCTCTTCCCCATCTGAACCTTTGTCTCTGTCACCACTCACTCTGACTGATACTCTCTCACACTCCCTCTCTCTGTCTCTCACTCTCTCCATCTGTCTAACTATCTCTCTCTCACTCGTTCTGCCTTCCTGTCTTTCTTTCCAACACCACTCTGTCTGACTCGCTCTCTCGCTCTATCTTTATCTCCCTCTCACTGTCACTTTCTCTCTCTCTTTCTTCCTTTTTCAGACTCTCTCTCTTTCTGTCTCCTTCCGTCTGACTGATGATCTCTCTCTTCTCTCCCTCTGTCTGTATTATTCTCTCCATTAGTCTGATTCCCTTTCTCTCACTCCCTCTTTTAAACTGTCTCTCTCCCAGAAACCCTCTGTCTGACGCTCTATTTCTCCCTTCTCCTCTGTTTGAATCTCTCTCTCACACACATACACACCATCTGTCTGATTCCCCCTCTCTCCCTCTGCCTGGCTGACTGTCTCTATCTCCCGCTCCATTGGCTGATTTTCTGAATCTCTCCCTCACTCTGTCTCTCCCCCACCTTTGGACTCGCTCAGTCTCCCCCTCTCCCCTTGTCTTACTCTTTCTCACTCTCTCCACTCGTCTGATGCTCTCTCTCTCTCTCTCCCTCTGTCTGACTCTACTCGCTCATTCTCCCTCTGTCTTGCCCTCTCTATCTTCTACTGCCTCTGCCTGATTTTCTCACTCCCTTTCTGACTCTCTCCCCCTCTCTCAGACTCGCTCAGTTTCTCCCTCTCTCTGACTCTGTCCCCTCATCCTCTGTCTGACTTTACCTCTCTCTCTTTTCTCCTTCTGTTTGGTTCTCTCTCTTGTTCTCTCTCTGTCTGTCTGTTCCACTCCCTCCATCAAACTGTCTCTCTCATCCTCTCCCACTGTCCGACTCTCTCACTCTCTCTCTTCATGTCTATCGGACGCTCTCTCTTCCGCTACCTCTTTCTAAAACTCTCTACCTCCCTTTGTTCGTCTCACTCTCTCCCTTGCCCTGTCTCTCTCTCTCTCCCTCTCCATCTCTATGACGCACTCTCTCTCTCCCTCTATACTGTCGAACTCGGTTTCTTTCTCGCTTCCGGAATTCTCCCTCTCTCTCTCTGGCTCTCCCTCTTTGTGACTCTTTCTGTCTCTCTCTCCCTTTCTCCTCTCTTTCCCTCTCCCCCGTCTGACTCTCTCTATCCCTCTCCCTCTGACTCTTTCTGTCTCCATGACGTTCTCTTCCCTCTCTATGTCTGTATCAATCCAACGTCACTCCCTCTCCCTAACTCACTCTCTCTCGCTCTCCCTCCACCTCATTCTCTCTGTCAATATCCTGTTGTCTGGCGCTCGCTCTCCCTCTTCCTCTGCCTGACTCTTTCTCTATCTCTCTTCTCTACTTCTGCCTGACTTTGTCTCTTTCTCACTATTCCCTACCTCCCTTTACATGTAACACTTTCTCTTCCACTAGTGGAAGTGTGGAGGAGGAAGAAAATGGGGACAGAGTGAAAGGCGGGAGTGAGACATAGACAGCAGGAGGGTGACGGACAAGGTGAGGGAGAGAGTAATGAGTGGAGAGGGTGTAGCAACTTGGGAAGTGTGAGACAGAGAGAGGAGAAAGTGAGTGGGATGGAGTGAGAAATGACACAGTGTGCGGAGAGAGAGGGAGAGAAATGAGGAAAAGAGAGTGAGAGAGAAAATAGGTAGAGAGTTCATGCCCGCGGTTGACGGAGCAGAGGGATTGCAAGGGTTGGAGTGTTCTTGTGTATGTCTGTGTGAGACAGAGAGACAGTTGCGGCTGAGTGGAGATTAGTGTAGAGTCGAATTTTGCTGAAGGCCAGTTTGTGTGCGGGACCAAATGTGAAAGCAAGGACAGAGTAACATAAACCCAACTCCTGAGCTCAGACCCCGGTCCACGCACCTTTCCTGAGGTGCAGGACTTGGGAATTTTTCTGTCTCTCCCCAGCTCAGCTTCTTCAGCACAAACACAAACAGCAATACCTTTCACTCTGCTGCTTGGCACATTGCAATAAATATTTTTATTACTAAAAAACTGAAGTGACAGTCAGTGGAAAGGTGGATTTTCTCACTGGCTTCTGAATTGAGAGAAACATTGAAAGATATCCCTGTTACCCTCTGTTGGAAAAAGTTTGACAAACCAGCACTACCCTCAGTCTGTTACCAGACTGTTGGAAAAAGTACCTGAAATGATGTACTTTTTTTGATTTTTCATTTCTGTGTCTGACTGAACGTCCCATTTGGTGTGAGTCTGGAGTCTCCTGCGGGCTCTACTGCTCATTAAAATGTGTCTAACGGTGAAAACATTGAACACCAGAATTAAAAGAAACGGGAGAGTCGGGGTTAGAATGTGGTGGAGGAGCTCGATTATCATCCAGACACGGGAGATTCGAACAGCCGTTTTTATATGACAAAACCAGGGGAGGTTCGCCAGCCGATACCAAGATTTGAACATAAAATACCAGAAAATGTTCTTTAAAAAGCTCAGCACCATCACTATTCCCAGAACTACAGCAGCAGTTTTCTCGTTGCAGTATTGATGTTTCAGATTCTGGCAACAAATGGCCACAAAACGATCAAAGGTGAAAGTAACAGTGAACCAGACCGAACAGTCAGCGGCTGCATAAAGCAGCACGGCGTGGATATTGCACACGGGGGCGGAGTCCCTCAGGAAATAAAACTGATGCTGAAAAACAATAGGAATGTGTCTCAATATCAGGTCGAGGATAATGACCAGCAGATCCGCCACAGCCATGGCCCCGAGGTAACGTCTGACACATGGAGACAATCCACAATCTTTATAAAGGAAGACGTAAATCGTAAGTACGTTAACTGTGAGGAAGGAAAACAAATATATTATATATCTGCCTGGAGGTTAATGGACCTGCTTGATTAAGGTACCAGAGATATTTTCAAATGAGTCACTGTAGTCAGAGATTTTATGAAATAATTGGAACTGAATTAACAAATGGAAAGGACTGAATTACCGACAAAACTGTGTTTAAACCAGAAGAAACTCTTCCTCCCCAACCACACTCAGACACATCCATAAGAACAGATGGTTTCCAGCATATTACCATATGTTCGATAACTTGAGAGCAAATACAGGTCATTTCCTTCTAGTTCCTAAATACTGAGGGTGAAAACGTTGCTGTCCTGAAGCATTCTCTCCCAGTTCCTTGAAGACAAGCGGAGTTTGGAAATCTCTGTCTTTTATTTGGAATTGTGGTGGACCCTCTGTCGTGAAGAAATGTAAACACAGGGAAAACATTTTCAAACCTTTAACTGAATGAGGGGATCTCGGAACAGTATCTCCATTTCCTTGGAACGGGATCTCTTCCCTCGAAAACTTCTATTTCATTCAATTCACTGAAGTTTGGGCGTTCACAAATAATGTCATGATCGAAATGTCAGATACAGAGTGTTCTGAGGAATGTCGGGTATGGAATGTTCCGTAGAATATCGGATACAGAATGTGATGAAATCACAAAGACCCACATCACAAAGGCCCTTCTGCCCATTAGGGTTGGTGAGACTGACTCGGCCTCACGGTGGAAATATTTCCCCAATCTGAACTTAACTGATTCTTTGTACGCAAAATGAATAACAGAAAGAAAATAGCTGAAAACTGTTATGCAAAATCCTCTAATGAAAAGGCAGATGCCATCACCTATTCAGCTGTATCTTCCAAGCTAATTTTTAGTTCTGTCTAACACTCCCAGGTGTAAAAATGTTTTGGATATTCAGTTACCAATATCGATCACCCTGTAGTCATGTCTCAATAATGTCATTAAATCATGCCCATTTCACTCAATGTATGTATTGATTCCCTCAGTCTGTTTTGAGAATACAACATACGTTAGATAGAGTTCCTTTCAATTAGCTTTTTAACCCATTATTGTAAGCTGTATTTTTCAATTGACATATCAGACAAAATGTCTGAAATCGTCATTCTCACAGAATAAGACTGATGTGTAATGTTTCATGACTCCTCCACCACCACCACCCCCTCCCCCCCACCCCCCTCCCTCCCCCACAAGCCCTGGGTATATCCTGTCCCACCGGCAAGACAGACCCACCAGTGGTGGGGACACCGCATTATGCTGGCAGGAAATGAGTTACCTTGGAAGTCCCCAACATTGATTTCAGAACCCGTGAAGCGTCATGGCAGCAGATCACAGATTGTCAAGGAAATCGCCTAAATATTAACATCTACTGTCCTCCACACCACCCCGAGGTGATAACTCATTTTCCCTCGATGATGAAAATGATATCGAGGCAGCAATGATGGTGACAAGGACATAGAACGTATTCTGCATGCGGGACGTCAATGTCCATCACCAAGCGTGTCTCCACAGGCCAGCGACTGACTGAGTAGGGCGAGGCCTCAAAATACAGCACCTAGCCTGTAGGAAGTGATGGGGGAACCAACAAGAGGGTTTCATTCTCAGCAAACTAAACTTCACAGATAGATTTCTCCCAAACAGTATCTGTGGTAGCAGCCAAGACACCGTCCTGGCAGAGGGAAAATCTTAGCCTCGTATTGAAAATGCTGCCCACTGTGTTATGCAATATTACCTCATGAGAAGCAGGACATACGTCAAAAAGACCATGCAAATAGAAACTTGGCATCTATGAATCACTGTGGTCTATCAGCAGCTGCAGCATCAGTGCCATCATAAAGTCAGTGGGCTGTTCAGATATGGTTCCAATACGTTCAGCAGCATTTACAACTGCACTTATACTTTATCAGGTCATTCAGCCCATCAAGTGTTTTACACGAGAACCGAATGAGACCATTCAGACATTCAAGCCTGTTACTCAGAAATTGGAGCAGGTCTTTTAAACGCTCATACATGTTACACAAGGAATTGAAGGGAGCATTCAGCCTTCTAAAGCTGCTACATAGAAATATGGGGAGGACTGAGCCGGGAACAGCGATAAATTAGGGATAAATCAGTCTTTAACACAAATTAACGATTGAAACGACACAGTAACCAGTGCTGGGGCATCAAATATTTGCAAACAATTTTAACGTATTCGATGAATGGAACCAATGTATTCTAACCAAGAGAGGTAAGAAATTAAGTTACCAAGAGGAGGTAGGGAATCTCTACTTGGATAAGCAATGGACAACAACTTGGCCAGTGGAATTTAATGTGGGTAACCGCGAACCTGTGAATTTTTCAGGAAGAATAAAATGCTCTATGTTACACAAACGGACGGACAATTACAGGACTTAGTGATGCCGAATGTACTGGAGGGTTCACTCTGACCCGTTCAGACTTGGGCAGTGTTGTTCCATCTCCCTGATATTCTACTCCCTAATGTTCCCAGTGACCCCATTTCTCAAGGTATGCATGCGGTATGTTGATACACTTGGTTGGCGGTGGCGAGTCGTAAAATGGAGAGTGTTTTGAGCCTTTTTTCCGAGATGCCATTCTTTCTTTCTACGTGGAGACCCGAAGACGATGGGAATGGCTGACTGCTTCTGAATAAAGAGCCAGAATGTTACGAGGACAATGGATATTCTCCACCATGTTGTACTGTGCATGAGCACACTGTAACATTAATGGAGTGAGAGTTCCTTCAGTGCCTCTATCTTTCCCCATTGATACTGCGATCCCGCAGAGCCATGCACACCATCGGGAATCCCAGTATACATCGAAAACAAGGATACACCCGATAGCTCCCTATTCAGGAGTAACCATATATACACCGTCACTGAATAATCACGTTGATTTCGCCATACTGGGTGATGATGAATGTGTCACAAATTCCTGCCTGTCAAGTTCAGATTCATAGAAGCTGAATTAAACAGTGGCCCTATCAGCCACTGGCAGCACCGTTCTCTCGCTGATGTGAAGCTGTAGGTCGCGTTGGACGAGGTGAGAATGATCGACGGCCACGTTCTTGTTCAATCAGGATGCCCTCACACTCTGCTCCAGGGCTAGGTATAGCTTGCAAAGCTGTTCTTAGAAATCTGGCATGGACATGCCAGAACGATTTCCATGCAGACATACACACACACACACACACAGACACTCACTCTCTCTCACACACACACACAAGCAAACACACATAGACACACAGGCAAACACACACAGACATAGACAGACACATACACACATACACACACACATAATTTCACTCTCTCTCACACACACACGCATACACACGAACCAGTTGTCTGTATGGTAGGCAGTAAGGCGTTCGACAAGTCCCTCAGTAGTAGTTAGCAAGGTTAGATCACATGGACTACAGTAGAAACTAGCCATTTACAGCAGCACTGTCTCGAAGGTAGATGACAGACTGTGGTGGTGTAGGATCGCTTTTCAGACTGGACACCTGTGACCACTGGTGTGCCACAAGTTTCGATACCGGGTCCACTGCTTTTCGTCATTCATAGGAAAGATTTCGATTTGAGCATAGAAGGTAAAATTAGCAAGTTTGCTGATGACACCAAAATTGAAGGTGTAATAGACTGCGAAGAAGGTTAAGTAGGAGCACAATAGTATCTTGGTGAGGTGCTCCAATGGGAGAAAGTGAGGACTGTAGATGCTGGAGATCAGAGCTGAAAATGTGTTCCTGGAAAAGCGCAGCAGGTCCTAAGATGCTCCAATGGACAGAGAAGTGGCAGATGGAGCCTAACTTAGAAAAAAAGAATGTGAGGTGCTGCGTTTTGTAAAGGCAAATCAGGACAGAACATATGCACAGAATAGTAAGTTCCTGAGGATTCCTGCTGATCAAAGCGACAATGAAGTGCAGGTTCTTAGTTCATTGTTACTGGAGTCGGGGAGATAGGATAGTGAAGAATGCGTTTGGCATCCTTTCCTTCATTGTTCTGGGCATGCAGGATGGGGGTTGTGTGGTCATGTTCAGACCGCACAGGACATTGGTCAGGCCAATTTTGGAATACTGTGTGCAGTTCTGGTCTCCAAATATCGGTAGAATGTTGGGAAACTTGAACAGCTTCAGAAAAGATTTACAGGAATGTTGCCAGGTTTGGAGGGTTTGAGCTGTAAGCAGTGGCTGAGTCAGATGTATTTGTTTTCCCTGGACCGTCAGACGCTGAGAAGTGACATTAACGAATTCTATAAAATCAGGAGGGGCATGGGATAGGTAAATAGGCAACTTGTCTTCCCTGTGTTGGGTGCATACAGAGCTAGGTGGCTTATTCTTAGGGTGAGAGGGGCAAGCTTTAAAAAGGACCAAAGGGACAACTTGTCTACATAAACAGTGGTGCATGAATTGCCAGATGAAGTGTGGAGGCTGGTACAATTATATCATTTAAAATTCACCTGGATGGGTACAGGAATACAAAGCGTTTTGAGGAATATGTGCCAAGTAAAGGCAAATGTGACGAGATTAATATAGAATATCTGGTCTCCATGGACAAGTTCCATGCCGTACGAAACATGAAACATAGAGAGAGACAGTAATCAACTGACACCATTTTGTGGAAACATGTTGAACAGTACAGGAAGTGGCAATAACTGTAGCAGTGAGATCCTGGAGGTTGCATATCACAAGAATGAGGACATTTCATAAAGGTATTGACAGATCAGCTGAAATGTTTCATTGCATCAAATTATGAATTTGCTTGACAGTGCCAGCCTGGACACTATAAACTGGGACAGGATTACAACCCAGAAGTGAGAGCTGTGCATAGCGTGTGTGGGTCTTGTGTATGTGGGTCTGAGTCTCGGGGTTTGTGAGGGTGTTCATCGAGATGTATGGGTGTGTTTGTGTGGGAATATGCGGGGTATGTGTATATGGGCGTTTGTGTTTGTATGTGGGTGTGTGCATTTGAGTATGTGCGTGAGCGTGTGTGTATAGATATGTGCATAGGCATATGGGGTGTGTGTGCATATTTGTGTGGCAGCGTGGGTGTGCAGTGTGTGGGGGTTTGTGTGGATGTGGGGGGCTGTGTGTGTGTTGCACCGCTGTGTGCATGTGAGCGGCATGAGTGTGGGTGTGCGGTGTGTGTCGGAGTTAAGTGATAATGGAAACTACATGGTTACTGGGGCTATGAGAGTGTGTGAGCTGTGTGTATGGTTGGGGAGGCTGTGCGGGTGTGGTGAAGCTGGGTATGGGGATGCTCTGTTTTAGGGGACACTTGTGTAGGGTTGTGAATGGGGACTATAATTGTGGTGGAGTTGTGAATGTAGGGGGCTGTTTGGGGGGATGTGTGCATGGGGGACTGCGTCTGTCGGGTGCCTGTGTGTGGGGGTCTGTGTGTTGAGGGGCTGTGGTTTCTGGGCGGTGTATGTGTTGGGGGTCTGTGTATGTGTGAAGGGAGCTGTGTGTGACGGGACTGTATGTGTGCAGGTAGCCATGTGTGAGGGAGACTGTGTGTGGGGGGTTTAAGTGTGGGGAGGTGTGTGTAAATAGGGGGTTGTGGGTGTGGAGGGCTGTGTGTGTTGGGGGTGGCTATCTGTGGGGGACTTTGTGTGCGCGGGAGTGTCTGTATTGGGTGTCTTTGAGAATGTGGTAGCTGTGTGCCTTGGGGTCATTGTGTGAGGGGGAAAGTGTGTGATGGGGACAGTGTTTGTGTGGGAGTGGGGTCTGTATGTCTGTGTGGGGCGGTCTGGGTGGCGGTGTTCTGTGTTTGTGGGAGTGATATGTGTGACTGTGTGGGATGTCTGCAATGGGTCTTTTTTGGGGGGTGCGTGAGAGTGTGGTGTAATTCTGTGTGTGGTGTGTTTGGGTGTGCTGTGTGTGTATGGGGATTTCGGCACGTGGGCAGCAGTGTATTGTGGGTCTTTTTTTGGTAGTGTGTACGAGGACAGTGTGTGGGAGAGGTATGTATGTGTGGGGTGTGCATGGAGTGGCTGTGTGGAGGGCTTGTATGCGAGTCTGGGCAACAATTCAATGGGAGCTATGTGAGGTGGCTGTGTGTGTGAATGGCGCTGTGTCTGTGGCATTTCTGGGGAGTTGTCTGCGCGTGAGGGGGATATATATAAAGGGGCTGTGGGTGTTTTGGTGGTCTTTGTGTGAGGGGGCTGTGTGTGCGTAGTGTGTGCAAGGGAGCTGTGCTTGTGTGGTGTATGTGTGTGGGGGTGACAATGCGAGTGGGTGTTGTGAGTGAGGGGCTTGTGCGTGTGGGGACTTTGTGTGGACTGTGTGTAGACGGCCTGCATGTTTATGCATCGGCTGTATGTGTGTGAAGGAGCCATGTTTGGGGTAGCTGTTTATGTAGCGTAGCTGTGTATGCGAGAGGCCGTGCTTGGGGGCTGTGTGCAGGTGTCTGTGATGGAAATGTGTGTGGGGTGGCTGTCTATCGGGGGCGCTGTGCGTGGGGGGTGGTCTGTGTGAGGCAGTATGTAAATGTGGTGGCTGTGTTTGTGGGGGGTCTGTTTGAAGCAGTATGTTCATGTGGTGGCTGTGTTTGTGGAGGGGTCTCTGTGACGTGGTGTGTTAATGTGGAGGTGTATCTTAGTCTGTGTGAGGGCATGTTTGAATATCGGGGCTCTGTGCGTGGGTGCCATTTGTGTGTGGGTGGGTGGGTGCTTTGTGATAGCATTACTGTTCGAGACAGATCACACATGGTAACAATCAGTTTAAATATGAACAATGTGAGTCTGGTGTCAAGAATGGCATCGACACTGGATGACTCCTTCCTCAATCTCTACAGCAGATCTTATTCTCACTTTTCTTATATTCATTCACAAGTTTTAAACCGAAACTCTAACTGCATAAAAATTATTACTGGTGTGGTTTTAAATCTAATAACAGGGCTCTGGATCCTACGGTCTTCTAGATCACAGAACTAACAATATTGGATTTGCAGGCTCAGAGGAGAATGACTGACATGCCGCTGGATGGAACACAACTGCTAGAATCAGGGCACGAATCCAGTCCCGCTGCAACTCAACACTGTGTTTACCCGAATCAGAGCAGAAATGACTCCACTTCAAGAAGGTACAGTACACAGAGACACAACATTGAGAAGCCCAGGACTCACAGGCAACAAAATCTGAAAAGGCCCTAACGCATAGAGACCAAAACTGAGAAGGTAGGCAACCACAGAGAAACAACCTTGAGAAGGCCCAGACCCACAGAGACACATCACTGAAAAAGCCCACACCAACATGAACATAACCCTGCGAAGATAGGGACCACAGAGACAAAACACTCAGAAGACATGCACCTACCGAGACACAATCCTGAGAAGACCTGAACCCACGGATAAACAATAATGAGAAGGCCCAGCCACACAGGTACAAAATCCTGAAAAGCCCGGACCCACAAAGACACAATCTTGAGAAAGCCCGAATTAAAAGAAACATACACGTGAGTAGACATGGACTCACAGGCATAAAATCCTGAGCATAGAACCACAGAGACACAACCCTGAGAAGGCCTGGAGACACTTGAACATAATCCTGGGAAGATAAGGGCCACCAGAGACACAATTCTGAAAAAGCCTCGGCCCACAGAGACACAATCCTGAGAAGGCTCGGACGCACAAAGGCAAAGTGCTGAAGGCACAGTCGCACAGAGACATAAAACTGAGTCAGCCCAGAAACACAGACATATAATCCTGTAAAAGCCCAGACTCAAAGGGACACAACCCTGAGAAGGCCTGAACCACAGGGATACAAATTTGAGAAAGCCTGAACCTATATCGACATAATCCTGAGAAGATAGGGACCCACAGAGACAAAATGCTCAGTGGACCTGAAACCACAGAGACACATTCCTGAAAAGCCCGGATCCACAGAGATGCAACTCTCAGAAGGTCCTGAGCCAGAGAGAAACTCTCCTGAGAAAGCCTAGATCAAAAGAGACACAATCCAGAGGAGGCTATGACCAAGAGAGACACAATCCCGAGGAGGCACGCACCCACAGGGGCACAATGCTAAGAACGCCTGGATGCACAGAGATGCAAAGCTGAGTAGCCCAAGCACACAGACACAAAACTCTGGGAAGGCATGCACACACAGTGCCACAATCCTGAGAGGTCCAGACTCAAAAAGGCATCACCCTGAGGTGCTGGATATTCTTAAACCATACATGCAAAGGTAATGTTTATTCGCATAATGCAGGAGCAGCACAAAGTGTAGAGGCCCAAGAACATAGCCCTGTGGAACACTACTCACCACTGACTTCCAGGAAGAATACTTCAGTTCGACTACCACTCAATGTCTTCTGTTCCGGAAATGTTAACTTTGATATTTTGGTACAGATGCTGACAGATGTACGGAGTTTTTTCAGTAAATTCTGGTTTGGTGGTTGTTATTATCGTGTACTGTAACGATATTGTTGATGACACGAAGATACAAAGAAAATTAAGTAAACAAGAGAAGTTGGAGCGTCTGCAAACGTTTCTAGACACGTAAAGATATTGGATAATAGTTTTGCAAGTGGGATGTGACATGTTATGTGAGCTGTGGTGTTTTTTTCAGAGAAAATGGAAGATGGTATGTTACTGAAATGGAAAGAGAAAGCCAAAATTAGTGTTAGACCATGTTCTGATCTGTTAAGACATCAGAAGTATTACTCCATCTCCCTGTTAGTCTGCTCCGTGATGTTCCCAGTGGTTCCATTTCTCTCACTACACAAGGGGTATTTTGATGTAGTCGGTTGGCGGTTTAGAGTGGCTTGTGGAGGGCGATTTGCAACGTGTATCAAAGGTACGGCCTTTATCCCAGAGTCAATTCTATCTACATACAGACCCGATGACGATGGGAATGGCTGACTGCTTCTAAATGAAGAGGTGCTGGTTGCTGCTATGAGAGCAGGTATTCGCCAACATGATATAAGGTGCATGGAAACACTGCAACGTTAATGGAGTGAGAACTTCTTCAGTTCCTCTACCTCTCCCCATTGACATGGGGACCCCGCAGAGCCATGTGCACTATCGCGAATCCCGCGAAACTGGGAAAACAAGGATACACCAGTCAGCTCACTGCAAAGGCAGAAAACATCGTATTCCTGTCTTTCATTAAACATATCCTCCGTCAACGAATGGTCACATTGATGGTGACACATTGGGAGATGATGGATATATAAATCACTCCTGCCTAGAAATTTGGAGATCATACGGGCTGACTGAAAATGTGACCCTAATAGCCACTGGCAGCACGGTCCCACCTTGTTGTGAAGCTGCAGGTCATGTTGAAGGGGGTGACATGGCTCTGTGACCAGCACCTTGTTCAATCAGCGTGTCCTCACACTCTGTTCCTTGGTTAGGTGCAGTTGGGAAGCTGTTCTTGGAAAACCGGGAGTGGATGCAGTAGATCCCTTTCCCCACACACTCACGCCGTGGTTTCAGAGCTACCCCTCTCTGCAGCCCCTGCTTTATTTGTTGTTCATGTTGCATACCCAGAAGCTGTAACTACAGAGTGATGACGGAGTCTATTCATCCTCTCGTTTCCCCTGCAGAGGAAGAGGAATCGATCGTGTAGCCTCTCGAGAATGTTATGGCTAACAAGGGGAAGGCATTGAGCCTCTCAAGCCTGTTAATGAGGGGCAGGAGGAGGCCATTCAGCCTCTCACATCTTTTATATAGGGAGAGGAGGAGGTTATTCAGCCCCTCGAACCTGTGGCACATTGGCCTTCCCTAATCTGCCATACAAATACAACAAGAGTCAACCTGTTTGCTCAATTACCTACAGTAAAAAAGAACACAAATGCATCCTTCAGATTTTGAAGATATACATAATCAGAGTCGACAGTGTGGTGCTGAAAAAGCAGAGCAGATTACCCAGCATCCGAGGAACAGGAGAATGGACGTTTTGAACGTAGGCCCTACATCAGAAATGAGGCTTGTGACTGGTGGAGTTAAGAGATAAATGGGAGAGGGTGGGGCTTCGGTGAAGTTAGCTGAGAATGCAATAGGTAGATGAAGGTGGCCTATGAAATGATAGGTCGCAGACGATGGACAGCCCAAAGGATGGTGCCCAGCTAGAAAAATGGGACTGCGATTAGGTCTGCGGAGGGGAAATGGCGAAACAGGTAAAATTAACATTAATCCTTTGTGGCAGAAGATGAGGGGTTCTTCCTCTGGGCGTTAGGCGGTGAGGGTTTGGTATTGGAGGAGACCTAGGACCTTCACATACTTGATGGAGTTGGAGGGGGAGTAGAAGTGCTCAGCCACGGTTTGGTGGGTTAGTTTGGTGCGGGTGTCCCAGAGATGTTAGCTGAAATGATCCACAAGTTGGCGTCCTGTCTCCCCGATAGACTGGAGACCACATCCAGTGTAATGGATGCAGGAGATGATATTTGTGGAAGAGCAGGTGAATTCCCATCTGTTGAGGAATGATCCCCTGGTGCCTTCAATGAAAGTGAAGGAAGAGGTCTGGGTGCACGTTTTGCACTACTTGCCGAGGCAGGGGAAGGAGGGAGAGTGGGTTGTGGGCTGGTGGAGGTATGGATCTGACAAGGAAATCGAGGAAGGAATACTGACAGGGGTGGTTTTGGAATGGAATGATGTCAAACCCCGCTCAACTCCAAGTTAGAGGCTTGGCCAGCATCAAAACAGTCATAGAGTCATATAGTCATGGAGTTGCACAGCACCGAAAGATCTGTCCAACTCACCCTTGCCGACCAGATATCCCAAGCTACTGTAGTCTCATTTTCCCGCACATGGATCGTACCCCTCTAAAACCTTCCTATCCATATACCCATTCAGATGCTTTTTAAATGTTGCAATTGTCCAAACCTGTACCTCTACCTCACGCAGCTCATTCCATGAATGCAGCACCCTCTGCGTGAAAACACTGCCACTTAGGTCACTTTTATAACATTTCCCTGTCACCCTACGCCTATGCCCGCTATATCTGAACTCCGCCACCTCCGGGAAAGTATTTTGTCCATTTATCCTATCCATGCCCCTCATGTTTTTGCAAACCTCTTTGATGTCATCCGTCAGCCTTCAACTCTCCATGGAAAACAGCCCCGTCATATTTAGCCTCTACCTATGGCTCAAATGCTCCAAAACCTGGCAACATTCCTGTCATTCATTTCTGGATTCCTCATGTTACTGAGCACATGATGAGCAGAGAGTGACTGACAAGTCATTGAGCGTCCAGATGCCGAACAATTTACAGACACGTGACTCAAAGATTATTGGCACACACTTAGGTCCAACATGAATCACAAGTCAGGATATTGGGAAATCAAAGGAAACGCACGCTATGGTTTTAAAATTTTGTTTCTACGCTTCTTTATGAAGGAAGTTGATACTTTAGGGTCAGCAAAACCAAAGGTCAGGGGAAGATTCAGGATATTTATTCAAATTAAAATTGCATAATTAAAACTGGACGAAGGGGAATCAATTTAAATACCAACAAATGGAGGGGGTTTGTACATGGATGGAGGGAGAGAAACTGAAATACAGCGTCATGGAAGGATGGTTCACAGGTTTCAGAAGGTTGAAATGAAGACAGTTCGATAGCATCAAGCCATATAGGCTGGTATTTCCGCGAATGATAAATTAATGGGCTATTAGTACGAGTTCAGATAGAGTCAGAGAGTCTCGAAGAATTACAGCACAATCTCTTCATTCCAACTAACCCATACCGATCAGATATCCTAAATTATTAGACTCCCATTTGCTAGTGTTTGGCCTGTATTACCTTAAACTCTTCCTATTCATACACCCTTCCAATTGATTTTTAAATGTTGTAATTGGACCAGCCTCCACAACAACCTTTGGCTGCTCATTCCACACACGCACCAGCCTCTACATGGAAAAGTTGTTCATTAGGTTCCTTTTTAATCTGTTGTCTCTCACATTATATTTATCACCTCTAGTTTTGGGGGAAAAGCCTTGGGTATTCACCATGTTCATGACCCTCACGCTCCAGCGGAAACTGCTTCAGTCTATTCAGCCTCTGCCTATAGCTCGAAATGTCCAAATCTGGCAACATGCTTGTAAATATTTCCTGAGTGCCTTCAAGTTTCACGGTTAAAAATCACACAACACCAGGTTATAGTCCAACAGGTTTAATTGGAAGCACACTAGCTTTCGGAGTGACGCTCCTTCATCAGATGATTGAAGGAGCGTCGCTCCGAAAGCTAGTGTGCTTCCAATTAAACCTGTTGGACTATAACCTGGTGTTGTGTGATTTTTAACTTTGTACACCCCAGACCAATACCGGCATCTCCGATTCAAGTTTCACAACATCTTTCTGATAGGAGGGAGACCAGATTTGAACACAACATCCGAAAACTGTTTGAACGAAAGTCCTGCACAGCTGCAACACGACTCCCAACTCCTACACTCAATACTCTGGACAACAAAAGAAAGAACATCAACTGCCTCCTTAACTATCGTAATGACCTGAGATTCTATTTTCAAAGAACTATGGACCTGCACTACAATATCTCTTTGTTCAGCAATACCCCTCAGAACCTTAACATCACCTATATAAATTTTGATCTGATTTGCCCTTCCAAAATGCAGCACCTCACATTTTTTCTCGACTACTGATCATCTGCCACTCCTCGGGCCATTTGTCCATCTGATAAAGATCCCGTTTTTTCGCTGAGGTCACCTTTCTCGCTATCTACTATACCTCCAATTTTGGTGTCATGTGCAAACTTATCAACGATCATTTCTATATTTACATCGAAATAATTTACATAAATAATGAAAAGCAGTTGATCCAGCACCGATCCTTGTGGCACACCATTGGTCACAACCGTCCAGTTCGGGAAGCGAACCTCCTCCACCACACTCCTACCTTTCAGTCAGTCAATTTTGTATCCAAATGGCTCGTTCTCCGTGAATACCATGTGATGCAACCATACTAATCACCTACTATAAAAGACCTTGTCACACACCCTTCTGACGTCTATTTCGCAAATATCCACCTCTGTGCCTCAGTTAAACTTCTTCCTCACTTCTTCAAAGCAAGCAAAAAGTGTGGACTGTAGATGCTGGAGAGTCAGAGTCGAAAAATGTGGCGCTAGGAAAGCACAGCTGTTCAGGCAGAATCCTAGAAGCAGGAGAGTGACGATTCGGGCATAAACCCTTCAACAGGAATTTCCCACCACAAATGTTGACTGTTTCTAATCATTCCTTACATTTCAAAATACATGGAAATCCTGTGCCTCTTATCCTATCCAACAACTTGGCCTCCACTGACATCCATCTAAACTTTTGATAGTACCCTGTCTTTTTTATTTCCTTTCCACCTTTCTTAAATACATTAAGTAGTGGCACGCCTCTAGTTTTCTGACACCTCACGTATGGCTATCGATGATAAAAAGTATCTCAGCAAAGGGCCCAACAATCACTTCTCCAGCTTGCCACACAATTCTAGGGTATATCTAATCAAGTCCTGGGGATTTATCCAAATATATAAATGTTAAGACCTTCAGCATCTCCTCCTCTGTAATACCGACACTTTCCAAGATGTCACTATTGATTTCCCAAGTACTCCAGCATTTGATAGGCTTCTGGTTAGGTATATGTTTGTGAAGGGTTTAAAGGGAAATAGGCCAAAGCTGCTAAATGGAACAAGACTCATTTGGATTTTTAACTTTGTACACCCCAGTCCAACACCGGCATCTCCGAATCATGATGTATTGTGTGGACTTATACTTCCCCAAAGCGAAGAACAAACAAACTTGCTTTAGAAACATTTCAAAGAGATCTCCCTTTACACGTTCTTGGGATGAAGGCAATACGTTTTAAAGGATTAACAGTTCAAGTCTGAGAATAAGAGATGTTTTAATTGTACATATAAGATCTTGAGGCGAGTGTAGCTGGTGAATGCATGATGGATATTTCCTCTTGCACAGGCGAATTAAATTTGTAGAATAAATTTTATAATAAGATAGATCATAAGGAAGGGTCACTGGATTGGAAACGTTAATTCTGATTATTCGTCGCAGATGCTGCCGGACCCCCGAGCGTTTTTCTGTTGTTGTTTAAGAATAAAACATATTTATTTTAACACAGATACTGTGAATACATTAAAGGTTTTATGTTAAAATTACAAAGGCACATTTAAGCATATTTTCAAATCAACTGGCACTATTCTTGCTCAGGAAATAGCAATCTGCATCTACATGGTGCAGGGAATGTGATGGAATAGAGTTTGGACAATGTGTATGGAGACTACACGTGATCCACGTTGCGGTTTGATAACATTACTGTCTGATTCAACTAAGAGAGTGTATGAAATGTCACCTTCCTGTGGAGGAAGGAACAATTGCTCCTTCCTCTTGCCTTATTCCTCCTCCCAACAAAGTGTCCGATTGAGAAAAAATCTTTACCACGCATGCAGCATTCGTGACAAGGCTTCATTGGAATCAATACATTGCCTGAAGGAAACGGAATTCAGCCAAATTCAACTGTTCTAGGATGTAATCCCATTGCCAGCAGCTTGTTTGATCAGAGCAACATCAGAGTCAGAATAATATTTGGAACAATCTCTCACTTTTCCTTTTGTCATGAGTTCAACCAATAATTTGACAAAATGCTTTCAAGTTAATACTGCTGAGATTTTGTTTTACACTTTTCCATGTGTGTGTTTGTGCGCACGCGCGTGCAAAATTTGTAACGTCTAAACTATTTGTCATTCATCTTGCCATTATCGTTTGAGTAACATTTTTGATCATAACTTTGTTATTTCAGCAAATTAATGAAATCAGCCTGACTTGTTCACAACACTCACCCTTACCCAGTCAGAATACTATGTCACTGGCCATATCACCAACATGCTTGTATTTAACATTTGCTGTGAGCTTTGGAGGAGTAGGACTAGAAAAGGGAACAGTGACCTGGTCAGGGGCCTATAGATAAATGATCCAGATGTCAGGATTGGGTAGGTTCCTGGAGGGGATTCTGAGGGATTTGGATTAACATACGTATGGAAAGCCAAGGACTGATTAGGGGTGGTCAAAACGGATTTGTGCAGGGTCATAAATTTGAAAAAAAAAAAATTGGCTTTTTGAAAAGGTGACTGAGAAGATTAATGAAGGTAGTGTGGCAGACAGTGTCTATATGGACTTCAGCAAAGTGTTCATAATATTCCAATTGGTGTACCGATGAGGAAGGGTATGTCATATGGGAACCTATCAGATCTAGACAATTGGGATTCAAAAGTTTTTAATATAGGGTGTTGTTTTTCAGACTGAACGCCTTTGACAAGCAGCGAACTGCAAGAATCACTGCTGAGTTCACTGCTTTTCATCGCTTATATTGACGATTCGAAAGTGAATACCTGAAGCTTGTTTCATAACTTTACAGAAGACATGAAAAAAGTGGTGCAGTGGATTATCTTAGAGTGCAACGGGACGATAATCAGATGGGTCAATGGGGCGAGGAGAGGCAGGTGAAGTTTAATTGAGAAAAAAACATTAAGGTTTTGCATTTTGGAAAGCAAATCAGGGAAGGTATTATGATTGTAAAGATAATGTCCGGCGGAGTGTTTCCCAACAAAGAGGCCTTGGACTGCAGTTGCACAGTTCCTTGAATGTGGACTCGCAGGTAGACAAGGTGGTGAAGAACACGGTTAAATGCTTGCCTTAATCAGTCATAGAATGAATATAGGAATTCGGGGTGGCATGTTGCGCCTATACAGGATGTTGTTGAGGCAACTTTAACGGTACTGCGTACTATTCATTTCACCCTACTAAAGGAGAGATGTTATTAAACTTTACAGCGTGTAGAAAATATATCTACAGGGATTTTGCAACAGCAACAGCAGACGCAATGAGGGTGAGGACCTGGGGGTGGGCCCGGAATTTTTTTTCCCTCTTGAAGACTTATCTCGTGAGTCGGCAGAGGAATGTCTCAACAGAAACGGACGTAGACACAGGGACAGCTGGTCACGTAAACTGATATATCTAGGATGTGGCAAAACCCGAAAAGTAAAACGTGCAGTCTTTCCCAACCGTCCTCTTCTTTTAAGCAAAATAAAAGTCATTCTATCGAAATTTGGAAACGTAAGTTGTTTTGGCTTTTTTTTCTATTTATTCAATGTCTCGATAATTTAGAGGAGAGCGGATGGATGCCAATTGTATGCTCCTGATGCTGAATGTGGGAGGTAAGGTTCACCACTGCTATCCCTGCTGGCTTCAGCTGCAAGAAGTGCAAATAACTCTAACTCCTCACAGACAGTGTTCGGGAGCTACGGCTGGCCCTGAATGTACTCCTCATCTTTCGGGATGCTGAGGGGGTGATAGAGAGGAGTTATAGAAAGTTAGATGCATGCATGTGCATTTCAGGTTAATTGTATCTCAGTGACCATCACGAGCGGGAAAGGGAGCAGGCAGACAGTGCACAGACCACTGTGGCTGTTTCCCATAACAATTCATGCACTGGTTTGGATACTGCAGGGGTCGGTGACCAACCAGGGGAAAACCAGATCTCTGGAAGTGAGCCTGGCGCTGTGGCTCAGGAGGGAAGTGGGTACAATAGGAGAGTGACAGTGACGGGTGATTCAATCGTGCGAGGTACAGACGGGAGATTCTGTGGTCATGAGTGAGACTCCAGGATGGAGTGAGACTCCAGGATGGAGTCTCCAAGGTGACAGGGTCAGGGATGTATATGGATCGTGTCTACAGGATTCTTAACGGGGAAGGTGAGCAGCCTGAATTCATAGTACACATCAGTACTAATGACACAGTTAGGAAAAGTAATGAAGACCTGATAAGTCAATATAGGGAGTGTGGTTGGAAGCGAGAAGGCAGCACAAGCAGAGTAGTAATCTCAGGTTTGTTACTGATACCACGGAATACTGTGGCTCGGAACAGAGAGCGAGTGATGTTGAACACGTAGTTGCAAAGCTGGTGTAGAAGGGAGGTCTTCAGTTATGGGGATCATTGGGATACCTTCTTGGAAGGGTCGGACCTGTACAAGAGGGACAGATTGGACGTGAATGGGAGAGGCACCAATATCCTGGGCGAGCGGACTGTTAATGGCCTTTCGGAGGGTTGAAACTGGATTTGCAGCGGGTGGGAAACGGAGCTACGGATCTGATGATGCAGTAGTTAGTGAACAGCCAGATACAGCGTGCAGAGAGTCTGAGGAGGCATAGGCATTTTATTGGGCAAAGGTGCAGTCAGTATGATCAGTTTTACTGTATCTATTTTAATGAGGACAGCGTGAAACAGACTGATACGCTGGAACAGGTTGACGTTAGAAACACAGTCCTGCCAATCCTGCAGGTACCGCCTTCCTCACATCTGAGAGCTTGTGACAACATTTACAGAGCTTTCCCAGAGACTGCACAGAAACATCGGGACAGTTGCACATTTAGCCTCCCCAATGACTGAATATCTACTCAGTGTATTTCTCCTCCGCAATGCATTTATCACTTATTGTGCTTGACCATTCGCAAAAGTGTAAATTAGGAACTGCAGTTATCCTTTCAGTCCATCTGGTTTTCTCCCCCATTAAATGAAATGATGCCTGGTCTTTTATCTCGACAAAATGCGCCTGCTCTATCTCCATTCCTTTAGCGTTTCGAAATCCTTATTTATTTTCAGCGCTTTGTCTTCCACATTCTTGTGTTTGAGAAAACTCCCAGGGTTCACCATTCTCTGAGTGCAGGCATTTATTCACATCTCAGTGAAGAGTGGCCTGCCTTTACCTAGTACTGTTGTCCTATGTTTTAGATGTTCCAGCCAGGGGAATTAACATCCCTGTTTCCATACGGTCTCGTCCTGTCAGCGTTTTATATGTTTCACTGAGATCGCCACTCATTTTCCTGAACGCCATGGAATAGAATCCCTGTCGACTCCAACTCTGATCACACAAAAAGGTCAGGAGACCAAACCTGGGCACAATACTGCATAATGTTCTAGATGAGGTCACCAAGGCCCTACACAGCTGCGATAAGACATCCTTACGTAAATCCCCTTGAAATGGTGGTTAACATGTCATTTATCTTCCAATCTGCATTCTGCTGCTGAAATATTGTTTTCGGTTACTCCTGTACTGTAAGATTCGATCTTTTTCAATATTACGGCTACACATTTGTAGGATTCCATGTCGACTGGTCAGCGTGCCAATGGCATTCCCAGTATTGACTTCTGGCTTCAGAACTTACTGCCCTACATGGACGTCGGAATTCTGCGCTGATGGAAATGAAGAATGCATCATGAGTTCCTTTAAAGATCAACGTTTTTCATCCAATCCCTTTTCATTCGTTAGGTTGCTGTTCTATTTTTCCCACCAAACTCCAGAACATCACATCCACCCCATTGCTTTTCATCTGCCTCGTATTTGCCCATTCAGTTCACTTGTCTCAAATACCTTGGAGCTACTATATATCCTGCTCAGCTACTCATAATCCGATCTTGTTAAGTGTTATAGTCAAGCTTGGGAATTTTGCATTTGATTCGCTCAACTAAATGTTTGAGATGTATTGTGAAAGCTGTGGCCCAAGCCCCGATTCCTGTGACAATCCACCATTCTTCATCTCCAAGAAAAGGATCCTTGTCCGCTCTGAAAACTTTGCCTTTTATTAATTCTCTACCACTCTCATTTCTTTCCTAAACTTAGTTACATTGTAGCTTGGACAACATCAGTCATGGCGAGAGCCCAACGTGCGGACCTTGAAGACACTCAAGGCGTGACCCTCGATAGGTCTCAGTACAGGCACAAATACGGACCTCGAACTGGGTCCAGTGAGTGGGGCAGTGAGTCCCGACTTTCTTTTCCGGAGCAAGCACAGGACGTGGAATCGGAAGTTGCTACATCGGCAGAGGTGATATGGACAAGGTAGGGCTCAGCAGCAACAGCAGATTCTCGAGGATCAAAGACTTCTGGATATATGTATGCTCGCTGATTTTCAGGCTTTTCGTCACCATACTAGGTAACATCTTCAGTGAGCATCTGGACGAAGCACTGCTGGTGTTTCTTGCATTCTATTGATTTTTTTGGGTTTCATTGGGTTAACGATCGCATTTCATGTGTTGATGCCATTTCCTACGGTGATATCATTTCCAATGGTGATTTCCTACTCAGACCCCTTGGCATCCCGGTAGTTCACAAACCCACCAACACAGACTAAAACAGCAGCTAATGTACCTGAATGACCCTATACAGACACCAAGAAAAAATAATGTAATTTACAAAATACCATGCAAGAACTATACCAAACACTAAATTGGGCAAACAGGCAGAAAACTCGCCACCATGATACTTGAACATTAACTAGCCAAAAAACTACACAACCCTCTCTTACCACTACC
This sequence comes from Chiloscyllium plagiosum, assembly GCF_037043375.1. Classification (NCBI taxonomy): domain Eukaryota; kingdom Metazoa; phylum Chordata; class Chondrichthyes; order Orectolobiformes; family Hemiscylliidae; genus Chiloscyllium; species Chiloscyllium plagiosum. The sequence goes on along the minus strand of NW_028270181.1, from coordinate 38,013,095 downwards.
CTTACATATAAATAAGGAAGGATACCACTTCTACTTGGACAACAGATCCATCCTCAGACAAGCCAAACAGAGGCACGCGCGATAATTCCTTGAAACATGGAATTCCAAGCGGAAGTCGATCAACAAACCCATTGCTTTGGGCCCAATTTACCACGCCTGAAAAAAAGAACAGGAAATGACATCACCATGGGAAATTATATCACCAGAGGAAATGGCTTCACCACAGGAAATGCCATCACAAACCCAAGGAAATCCATATATTTCAATAGAAAGCAGGAAATACCAGCAGCGTTTTGTCCAGATGCTCACTGAAGAGGTTACCTAGTATGGCGACGAAACGTCTGAAAACGAACCTACCAGCTCAGCGAGCAAACCAACATCCAGAACCTCAACCTGAGCTATAAATCTTCTCAAAATTCACGATTAAAGACTTCGCTGTTGGTTGGGTCCTGTGCTGGGGACGATGAAATGGATGTTGGAAGAGGATCATGGCAACATCATTGAGAATGGCCCAGCAGTAAGGGGCATGTCGCTGACATTGGAGTGTCTGGCTTGGGGGTCGACAAGTCATTCGTGGGGGAGAATCAGCCCAGCAACATAGATGGCGCCTGTGTAGCAGCAGTTTCGATGTTGGTCGGGTCCGATGCAGATGGCGATGAAACTGTTGCAGAGGGATTCTGGTCAAGGTATTGCCATGGCAATGAGCTGGGACAGGACCCATTGACTTTCTTGAAGCTGTATATTTTGTCTTTTCCATCTTAATTTACAAAGAATGGCGGCGTTTTGTGGCAACAAGAGAAAACCATTCAGTGTATTGTCTTGCATATTTCCTGCAAAGTACACATGCTCATAAAATCAAACAAAAATTGCACCTATTGTTTCCATCACGATGTCCATTTCTAAATCATTATCATATATTAGCCCCAGTCCCAAAATACTTCGTTTTGCATTCTAGGCTTAGGTCTTTATCAAATGAAAACGTCTGATAATTCAAAGATATTATAGATATTGCTTTTGCTTAAATTGCTACCAGTCGTTTTTTTTTAAATATGATTCCCAGTTTATAAATCTGTATTGACATTGCCTATGCTCATTACGTCAGTCGCAATGATTTCTCCTAAACCATGCATTTATAATTTCATTCACTTTTCTTTTTCCTCACCAGACTTGGGTTTCCTGGTTTTGCAAGAAAGATGTTGTTGTTTTGTTGATGTTTTCTTTGTGAGGACAGAACTGAAGTAGTTGCTTCATCGTTCTGCCATTTCCATCCTCTCCTTTCTCCATTCTCGGTTTTCAGACTGAAAGGAAGCTGCATTTGTTGTATCATATCATTCCCATTGAGATAGTTTTAGAATCTATTACAGCTCACACTTATAACTGTATTCACGTAATTTTCAAAAAAAAAAACCAGCAATTCCTGCCTTCAGCTCCTCAATGTACGACTTTCCGCAACAATACAATCACAGAAGCATTGACCCTGTGCTGTCAGAAATAGAGCACAATCTATATTAGTCCCAGTCACCTGCAGGGGGCCCGTAGTCATGAATTTTATGACACTTCAAGTGCTGTCCAAGTACTTTGTAATGCTTGTGACGTCATGCATGACATCCCTCCTCTCAGGAAGTGCGATCTAGGCCCCAACACTTTCTGGGTGAACAACAATCCTAAAATTCTGTCCAGACCTCAAACCCTCCACTTTAAATTGTGCTCATTTGTTCTAGGCACTTTCACTAAAAGGAACAGCTGCTGTTTATCCACCTTATCCGTGTCCAAATAGCGTTGTACTTCCTGATTACATCCCCTTCACCTTCTCTGCTCCAAAGCAAACAACCCGAGTTTATCCAGACTCTCTTCATAGTTGATATGCTCCATCCCAGGGAATATCCTTTTGAATGTTCTCTGCAATCTCTCCAATGCAATCAAATAATTCCTGTAATGCAGCAAAACCACGCCGTATTCGATTTTGGCCTAAACAAAGTGTTGTATTGCTCTTACAATCTGTGTGTCATTGAATAAAAGTTCTGCCTACTTTCCCGCGTGCCTTCTTAATGAAACGATTACCCTCTCCTGCCACATTCATGAATTAGAGGAGAAGTACCCTCTGAGCTTCATCGTGTGATACAATTCATTGGTACTCCCCGATCTGTTTACTTCTTCCAAAGTGCATCACCTCGTATGTACAAGGTTTACAATCCACCTGCCAATGATCTGCTCATCTGGTCATTCCATCTATATCTTCCTGTAACATAAGACCTTCCCCCTCACTGCCAACCATCCATCCTATATTTGTGTCAAACACGAGCTTGTATATTACAATCGCACCACCCCTTACATGTTCAGATTTACATCATTTATGAATACCACAAATAATCAGAGGCACAACACTGAATCCTGTGGTACACCAGGGGACAGTGGCCCCAATGACACAGACAGCCTTCCACCACCACGAAACAGTTTTCATTGTAACTTACCAATTTATTCTTGATACGATGAGGTTTTATTTTATTTCATACTCACCGTTCTTTAGATCCCTTGACTGCCTCATTTCCCCTTCCTGTAAAATGGGACCATGATAGCTGCGCTCTAGTCGTCTGGCACCTCCACTGTGCACATATTCTAATGGAAACGTTGTGTCAGAACTTTCCTCCCTTGTCTGCAACAGTCGCCTGTGGCACAATTAATCTAGACCTGTTAGTCCAATTTTATAGCAGACAAAGTCTCCAATCCCTGATCGCATCTTTTATTAATCTGTTCAAGACTTCACAGTAAAACTTCTCGAATTCCGAACCAGCGTTCCCTTTCTCCCAATTTCAACAGATAGAGTCATAGAGTCATAGAGATGTACAGCACGGAAACAGACCCTTTGGTCCAACCCGTCCATGCCGACCAGTTATCCAACCCAATCTAGTCCTACCTGCCAGCACCCAGCCCATACCCTTCAAACTCTTCCTATTCATATACCCATCCAATCGCCTCATAAATGTTGCAATTGTACCAGCCTCCACCACATCCTCTGACAGCTCAGTCCATACACGTACTACCCTCTGCGTGAAAACGTTGTGAAGCTCTTATGTATCAAAGTATCAATATTCCCAAGCTTCCGACACAGATTGTTCCCTTGGTTTCTATTGGGCCCTAATTATTCCCTGGTTAGTCTGTTCTGCTTGATGTACTCGCAGAATATCTTGAGGTAGAACATAGAACAACAGAGCGGACAACAGCCCCTTCTGCCCTCGATGTTGCGCCACCCAGTGAACTAGTCTAAGCCCATCCCCCAACACTACCCCGTCATTATCCGTGTGCATATCCAAGGACTGTTTAAATATCCCTCATGTGGCTGAGTTAATGATATTAGCAGGCAGGACATTCCACGCCCTTACCACTCTCTGAGTAAAAACATGCCTCTCACAACTGTTTGAAATCTATCACCCCTCAATTTGCAGTTATGCTCCATCGATGTCGTCATTCTTAGAAAAAGACTTTCACTGTCTACCCTATCTAATCATCTGATCATCTTTTTTTTCTCTATCAAATCCCCTCTTCGCCTTCATCTTTCCAATGAGAACAGACACAAATCTCTCAACCTTTACAGATTAGAACTTCCCTCCAGACCAGGCAACATCCTGGTAAATCTGCTCTGCGCCTTTTCAAATGCTTTCACATCCTTCCTGTAATAAAGCGACCAGAACTGTACACAATATTCCAAATTCGGCCGGACTAGCTTTTGTATAGTTGCAGCATAGCATTACGGCTCCAGAACTCAATCCCTCCCCAAGTAAAACATAACACAGTGTATGCCTTCTTAACTGCAGTACCAACCTGGGTGGCAACTTTCAGTAATCTATTTATATGAACTCCAAGATCCTTCTGCACATCCACACTACCAAGAATCTTTCTATTGATCCTGTATTCTGCCTTCCTGGTACTCTTCCCAAAGTGAATCACCTCACCTTTAGCTGCTTTGAACTCCATTTGCCACCTCTTAGCCCAATTCTGCAATATATCCAAGTTCCCCTGCAACCTGCAACCTGCAACATTCTTTCATACTGCCCACTACTCCTCCGCCTTCATTGTCATCTGCAAACTTACTAACCCATCCACCCATGCCTGTTTCTAAGTCATTTATGAAAATGGCAAGCAGCAGTGGTCGTATAAAATATCCTTGCGGAACACCACCAGTAACCGGACTCCAGGCTCAATATTTTGCATCAACCACCACTCGCTGCCTTCTGGCACAAAGCCAGTTTCTTATACAAACAGCTAAATCATCCTCAATCGCATGCCTCTGCAACTTCTCCAACAGTCTACCTTGTTGATCCTTATTAAAGGTTTTATTGAACTCCATGCACACCATGAGTTATGAGTTTTCCGAATCTAGCCTGCCTGCTCTTCTCCATGCCCCTGTCTTTGTCAGTCCCTCTGTCTGACTTTTCTAAGTTCCACAGTGGTCATCTCTCATTTTTGAATCATACGTGAACAGAGACTGAATTTTCCCATCAGATAATGTTGCCTCCATAAAAACAGACATGAAAATAACTGTTCAACTTCAGGATAATTTGTCAGTTCTCTACAAGAAACCATCCTGCCCAGATATTCAACATTCCGTATGTGACCTTGCCTTCACTTTCCTTTCCAGCACTGATAGAAGCGTTTGGTTGCTCTTATTAGTTGAATTCTAGTTCTTTTCGATTTCCTTAACAGTTCATTTGTCCTCCTTTGGTGTGCCCAAAATGTCACTGAGTCCACGTATAATTGCAATATCTGGCATGTTTCTGCGCCGCTTTATTCGGTTTCATGCAAACTTTAACTTCTTTTGATAAACGTCATTGAGTCACATAACCCTTATTCTATTTTCAAAATTATGGGTATATGTGTATTGTACATATTACACTGTATATTTAAACAACAGCCATTGCCTGCCTTCCATTACATCATTTTGTTTTTTTTTCTTCCAATTCACTGAAGCCAATACGCCTCTCATGCCTTCATGGCTTGCATGACGTAGTTTCATAACCATAATTGCAACGAAAAATGTATTCAGCGTCGTATAAAATTCAATAAACTGTAATTCAATATTGTGAAACTCTCATTTGTAAGACGAATTTCAATTCACTCTTCCGAACAAATAGCATCATTTCCAAAACAGTTTGATCTCTAGCTCGGTGTTCAACATACTGTTAATGCAAACAATCTCATACACCCTCCATTTTTTTCCTAGCATTAGTAAACATTTTGGTTAACGCAGTTTAGATATAACTTGAAGATAACAATTATTACTGCAGTACCCACAAACGGCTATGTGTACTTACTTTTTTTTTATAACATACCCATTTGTATTGCACTTTTCATTTTGATATATAACTCTTACCAATGTTTGCATCGCTTCCTGTTGCTAACCTCCACCTTAATAAATTCAGGGGAATCTTTGTGACACAGGTTCTTTGGCTACTAATCACAGGGTCAAACGAGATGTTTGGCGAGGGCAATCTGAATGTTGTGATCATCTCATCACGTCTTATTCATTCTTCTGAATGTCTTTATGACATTTTCACTAGATCTCCCGTTATGCGGATGGAGTAGAGAAGGGCAGTGCCACATAAATAATGTTGTGCATTCCCGCAGACAGCTGAGACTACTCCAACCTGGGATGCAACTTTACAACAGGTTGGCCAAGTGTTGCTGTTGCTGTGCAGAATCTTAGTGAGATCTCATTTGGATTAGTACGAATACATTTAGTGTTCTCACTGAATAAAGGATATTCCTACATTGGAAGCATTTCAGAAATAGTTCCTTTGACTGTTTCCTGCAATGAATGTGCTGACTTATAAGGAAAAGTTAAAAATCACATAACAGCAGGTGATAGTCCAACAGGTTTATTTGGAAGCACTCGATTCCCGAACTTGCTAAGGTGGAGGTTAGAAACAGCTAGAGAAGCAAACTTTGCTGGTAGCTATATATCAGCTGACAATTACCTGATAATGGAGCAGTACTCTGAAATTAGTGCTTCCAAATATACTGTTGGTCTATAGCCTGGAGTTTAGTGTTTTTAACTTTATCACCCGAGTCCAACACTGGCTCGTCCACATGATAAGGAAAATATAATCAGTTTGATACAATTCCCATTAGATTTTACAAGAACGAAAGATGATATTAATTTTACATAGCATACTGGAAGAAGTCAACAACAGAAGCCAATTACACAACAAATGGAGGAACCCACTCCACTTCTCCAGCCTGTTACACAGGAACTGCAGTAGGATATCGAGATTAACGACCCTGTTGTCCAGAATAGGACGTGGCTACTCAGCACCGGGACCCTGATGTACAGATACAGGAGGAGACCAATAAGCCACTTGACTCTGTACTATTGGACACAGAATAGGCAATGCTGCATCTGAATCGCATTATGCAGAAACAAGATAATTTCATTCTCCCTCTTCAAGTTTGTAACACAAGAAATGGAAAATATTGATGCAGTCGGATAAAATGAGGCAATTCAGGCTGTTGATCATGTTGCAGGAGAATTGGAGAAGTAGACACAACTAGTTGAGACTTTTTATGGTAATGGAGGATGTCATTCAGCAATGTATATGCATTATACGAATAAAAGACGACTTAGTCCCATTTCAGGGATGCAGTAGGAGACAGTTCTGTATCTCCAGCCGTTTTTGGATGAACATGAGGACATCTTTTCCGGTCTCAAACTGTTATATAATAACAGGAAGATTACATAAGCCCTCAAGGATTTGACACAACATCAGGAGATGGTGCTTTTATTGCTCAGGACATTCCGCCGATGAAGTGTATAATGTAGGGACACCATGTGTATAATCAACCATCAAGTTTGAAAACAAGGAACAGAATCAGTCCATTCATACACTCATGCCCTTTACACCACAATCGGAGCAGATATTTTAAAGCCTTGTGCCTGTTCCACAGGAACACAAGAAAAAGGAACGTTTTGGTCATAGAAAGGGAAGGACTTACAATAGTGATATTCACAAGTGACTAAAAAGTAGTGAACAAACTGATGGGATTTAAGGTAAGTTGGTATAATACATTTTTAATAAAGTACTAACAGGAGAATTGGAAAGCCAAATAACAATTCATCAGACCATTTTATTTGCTTGAATTCTTTAAAATCCTCAAGATGTAAAGTGCCTGGACTTCTGGAAGGCATTAAATAACGTGGATGCACAAAATATTAAGCTGTATAATAAGAGCGCATGGATTCGGTAGGAATCTACCAGCTTGAATAGGAGGTTAGTGAAACATCAAAATGCAGAAAGATGGAATAGAGGGGTCGTTTTACGGTTGGCAACTTTTGGGATGGCATAGATTTCAGTTCAAATGTTTCAACAATTTGCCATCTATTGTATTATTTGGATGGGGGATAGAAAACATTGCAGCCACATTTTCAGATGCTACTAAAACAGGTGTGCAAGTAGGTTGATGCAATGAAGATGCTAAAAAAATTACAAACTGATATGAATAGTTTAAGGAATGGCACAGCATTTGGCAGAAAAAAATAACCTGGATACCTATGGGGTTATCTAATTTAACCAGAAGAATAAAACGGCAACTTGTTCTGCAAATGGAGAGCAACATCAGAGTGCTTACGAGCAGAGGGGTCAAGTTGCCCTCGTGCACATCACAGAAAACCCACATGCTGATGTTCGAGGAAATGGGAGAGGTAAGTGCAATCTCAGTGCTAATCCCGAAAACAAGGGAAAAATAGCTGCAAGTCTCCAAGGTGTGAATGAGACTGTAACTGGAGTACTAAGTACAGTTTATGTGCGCTGACTGTCGGAGGGATGCAGTTGCATTGGAGGCAGTTCAGACGAGGTTCACGAGATTGATTCCTGAGTTGAGAAGTTTACTTTTAAAAGAAAGATTGAGCAGTTCGGACCTATACTCCCTGGAGTTTAGATGAATTAGAGGAGATGTCATTGAGGTCTGGGAAATGCTCAAGGTGATTGACAATGTAGACATGGTATGGATATTTTCTCATGTGGGCCATTCGTGAACAAGAGATCACAGTTTTCGGAGAAGGTGAGAAAGATTTTGAACAGGGTTGAGGAGAACTCACTTCACACGAAGTGTTGTGAAACTGTGTAATTTGCTGCCCCAGAGTGTGGCGGACGCAGGAAGAAAGAGAAAATGAAGGGGTACGGAGAACGGGCAGGAAACCGGAACTGACGCCGAGATTACACTCGCCATAATTGTATGAAATGGCGGAGCTTCCTCGATGGGCTGAATTGCTGACTGATGCTCTTGGTTCTAATTCAGTCCTTTAAATGTGTTCCATAGGAATGGGGGAGGAATGCTTATCAAACATGAACCAGGGAGCTGGTATAAATCAGTCTTCATCAGTTTGACAGAACACTTCCAGTTGAGTCCCACAGTTACCAGTGCTGGGTCCTCAACTATTCACAGTTTATACCCATGATTGGTAACAATGGAACAGATGTAATGTAACTACATTTGGCAAATTCATTCAGATAATTATGAAATTGAAATGTCAAGAGAAGTTGGAGAGTGTGTAATTGGATAGACACAGGGAAAGTTGGAGTATATGGTTTAGCATGTGCAATTTTATCGGATACACAACCTGTAATTTTTTTCAAGACGAATAGTAGACAGTACGTTACTGAAATGGAGAAGAATTATAGGAATTAGTGATATGGTTTATACCGGAGGTCTCACTCTGACCCGTTCAGACATGGGAAATGTTGCCGCATCTCCGTGATGGTCTGCTCCCTGATATTCCCATTGGTCCCATTGTTCTCACTACACACAGGATATTTTGATCTTTTATTTGGCAATGAGAAGTGGTGTGGGGGAAGGTGTTTTGAACGGTGTACCAAGGGAACGGCCTTTATATGAAAGGTCATCTTTCATTTCTAAGTGTGGGTGTGAAGGCTAGGGGATGGCTGACTACTTCTGAATGAAAAGGCAGTGGCTGCTGCCAGGACAGTGTGTATTCATCAACATGATGCACTGTGCATGGTCACAGTATAACATTAATGGATTAAAAGTTCTTCCATTTCCTCCATGTCTCCCCATTGAAATGGGGACCATAGAGAACCATTTACACAGTCTGGAATGCCGCAATATTGAGAAAACGAGGATACACCCGTTAGGTCCCTATTGAGGGAGAAAACATTGTATTCAACTCATCCACCATACATATCCTCTTTCACCGAATGGTGACATTGATTTCGACACATTGGAAAATGATGGATATGTCACTCACTCCTGTGTCATAGTAGCTGAATGAAGCAGTGATCCCAACAACAACTGGTAGCACGGTCCTACCACTGGTGTGAAACTGGAAATTGTTTTGAAGGAGGTGATACCACTCTGTGATCAGCCCCTTATTGAGTCAGGATCACCTATTACTCCTGTGCAGGTTTAACTGTAGCATGTGAAGTTGGTCTTGGAAAACCGTGGTTGTATACGACAGATGCCTTCCCCCCATACACTCACGCCATGGTTTTAGATTTTCCAATCTCTTCATTTGTTATTTGTGTTGCATTTCCTGATGTTGCAATTACCGTCCCCATTCTCCGTGCAGAGTTGACTCAGGAAATCGTCAAGTCTCCATGAATGTCTGAGGCAGCACACAGTGCAACCTCCAAAAAAAAATCCCCAGCATCTCCACTAACTTTACAAGAACAGGAGATAGTTACAAAACCTTCAGCAACAAGCTAGATATGTGGCCCTTCACAACAATAATCAATGGGCTTCCTCCTGTTAGTGAACGCACGATCAGCTAAGAGGGACAATCAGAGCCGTTCAGGGGCCACGCACAGACCAAGTTTCAAAGACTTTTGTGGTAGCTCAGGAAACACCCAACCCCCAATATGGAGCACCACATGAGACACCGCAGGAAATGAACAACAGGCTGACACACACCATTTCATTTTTCTTCTAATGCCAGAACTCGATAGAGAAGAGAACCAAAAGAAAAAGGCCACGGAAAAATAGACAGGGACAGAAAAGATTCAGAAGAGATAGAAACAGGCAATTTATTAAGGGGGGGCATCTTCTGGATATATGGACAAAAAGGCAGTGTAGCGGGTCTACCTGGATGAGTGAGACTTTCGAGAGTAAAATTACACGAATGAGAACACTGAATAAGGGAATTGTGAGACGAGTTCAGATTATTTGTTACATCAAATTCTGAATATACCTCACAGAACACATCAAACTACATAAACAGCGAGAAGATGACAGCCCAGCAAGGAGAGCTGTGCAGACTAAACTCGTGTGATGCCCAGTAAACTGATTTATCTCCCCAAAATGGGTAACATTGAAAACCTTTATCATATTGGGGCATTACTCGCATTAGATTATTTTCTAGCACAGGAAGATTTTCAGCCCTTGCTATGAGTGGCAGTAAATGGGGCTCCTACGAATTGACATCGCTATATCTCAATTAGATGAGTAGAAGGGATGATGATGATGATGATGATGATGTGTGTGTGTGTGCGCGCGTGTGTGTGTGCGTGCGCTCACATGTGTGTGCTTGTGTGCGACCTGTGTCTAGTTTTGTGGTTGAAAATGAAAATGAAGTGAGAGAATACAAATGGAGGAAACCCTCATAAATGTGAACAAATAGCAGAGATTTCGATAATCGACAGAAGGAGATTGAGGGACGTTTCGTGATCAGATGAGATAACGTCCTTGAGAATATTAAAATAACGTAATTACGGAACAAACAGCAATGCGTATTAGTGCACTCAGGAATGATGGATAGACCGGATTTTGTTGAGTTCAGACACAATCTGCGGAGTATCGACACAGGTTTGCCTCTGCAGGTTTGAAGCTGGGAGTGTCAGCAGCAGATTATTGACATCGTTCAGACTGCATATCATAGCTCAAGTTTCAAATACAAGATGGGATGAGTCAGTGAAGATATCCACATGAGTCATGTGGAGATATCAGAAGTTATAATTGGGAATAGTCAGGGAATGGTGTAGGGAGTCAGATCATAGTCAAAGGGATAACCACAATTGTGACACCTCTGTTACAGCCGCAGATAAAGGCCAGGAATCGGACAGAATCAGAGGAAGGAAATGGAGTTTGTAACAAAAACAGAAACATTGACCTCCATGCTCGTAATATTTAAATAATAAGTGCAGTGTTACAATGAATCATCTTGGACAGCTGAAACTGAGCAGGGCAAAATCGATACCCAAGAGTGAAACTGTCAGAAGCAAAGAGGGAGACAATAAATGAACTAGTTCACTTATGCAGTCAACAGTGCTCTGTACGTGAATATCTAGACTCAGAGTCTTAGCGGGAACAATAACAGTGGCAGGAAACGCAGAGTAAATGGCAGAACAGTAATGAAGTCATAACTGATTTGCAGAAATTATAACCAGACAGTCAGACTTACTAGGGACACCAATGATAGCCAGGAAAGGATAATAAATATATTGAATCATGCGAAGACCATAATAGATCCGCAATGATAATGACAACCAATAAAATGCAGAAAGATACCAAAGATAATCGGATAAACTCCTGTGTATTGTTGTAACGTTCCAGTCCATTGTTCTCAGATTCTGATTCGCTGTTGGTATATTCCAGTTTATTTTTCTCAGATTCTGGTCCATTGTTGTAACGTTCCAGTCGATTGATATCAGTTTCTGATCTATTGCTGCAACATTCCAGTTTATTGTTCTCAGATTCTTATCCATTGTTCAACATTCCAGTCCGTTGTAATCAGATTCTGATCCATTGTTAGAACATTCCAACCTAGCGTTCTCAAATTCTAATCTGTTTACTCCTCTCTCTGGAGCAGCTGATCCCTGTTGGTGCTGTCGATGATTCTCGCGCTCATACTATGGGATAATACATTGAACGGAGCCCATTTATCATTAAAAGATGGAAATCCTCCACTGGGATATCGAGAATCCATGGAGACTGGGACGAATCACAGACACTGAACAAATAAGTTCAGTTAACCCCTACCACGTTGCAATTTTCATTTCACAATAACGGGTAAGGTTTACTCGGTTTGGATAGAAGGTGTGAGTTTTTGTGCGGGATCATACATAATCTGTCAATCTTCATAATATTTCTTCCTTGTATGTGGGAGTATTGGCAGACACTGTCCGTTTGTATATGTCCCATGTTGTTTATAAAAGGAGACAACGATAAAGTAACAGACCAGTTGCACAAAATGTCTGTTCGGGGAATTTCTGGATCCTCAAGCCAAGGTACGATGCTTATTGACCATTACATTGGTGTGAGGTTTCTCCTGGTTTAAAGTGCCGTGTGGCCAAATGTTTTCATAGCCTTAAGACAGAGCATAGGCACTGTTGTTCAGGAATAGGGGAACGCGTTTCAATCAAAATGAGGGACAGGGGAGTCCATTCAGCCGCTCGAGCCTTTTATCTACTAACTAATACTTTTCTAAAACAGTGATGGAAACGGGTAGACCATATGTAAACGTTAAAATTATAAACTGTAAGAAGGCCAATTGTGAAAATGTTTGGCAAGCCCTTTATAAGGCTGATCGGGTGAGGCTATTCATCGGTACAAATGTAGTTAGAACGTGGAAGGCCTTCAGAGATTGTCTTAAGGAGCAATGACTTCCTAATTGTGAGTTGGGCAATGCTGGTAGATGCAGGGACAGCTGAATGACTAGTGACTTCGATGTTCTGCTCAACAAAAGGAAGAAAACTTACGTCAGGTAAACAGAGCTGGGACTGAGTGATGGCCCAGAGGAGTATAATGGGAGTAGGAGTCTCGAGAAGAGGGAAATCAGGGCGGAGAAAAGGGGAAATGAGATGACTTTGGAAATAGGATTAACAAGGGATTGAAGAAATTCTACAAATACATTAACGGGGAAAGAGCAACTCGGGAGAGAATAGGGTGCCTTCAAGATCAGCAAGACTGCCTACGTGTTGAACTGTTGGAGATGGTTGAGAAAGTAAACGAATATTTCCCCTCAATATTTACTGTGGGTAAATCTACAAGAGCGAATGAACTTGCAGAAATGAGTAGTGTTATCTTGAAGTGCTGGACGAATTAAAACGCATAAATTAGATAAATCCATGAACTCTCATTCATTGCATCACAGACCTTTATGAGAATCTCGACAAGTGATTGTTAAGCGTTTGCTGATGTATTTGTGTCATCAATTGCCACAGGTGAATGACAAAAGACTGGAGAGTGGTTAACGTATTCTTTATTTTTGATAACCCTTCCTACCTCTGAAAATCATCTACTTTCTACAAATACCCTTACATTTATTATATTCCCTTAATCTGCATAGTTCCAGGTTCAAAAGCCCCTTTTTCCCCATGGAGTAGGTCACAGGATTATGAATGGGTAGAGTTTTGAGAAGAGGTTAGAGACAGCAAGGGACGCTTTGGGTGGAGCATGCTGAGATCGAGCTATTGCAGAAAACAGAAAACAAAGCTGACATTGATGCCGAAGGAAATTAATAAGAGGAGGTTCCACTAAAAAGGTTGCTTTTCTAGGAGGATTTTACTGAGATAAAGAGGGTGGAAGCACCTGGTGGAGGTTTCAGAGACGGGGAGATTTGAAGGGGATAATGAACGTTAGATATACGTGGAGGGTTGTAACATCTAGTAGACATTACAGAGACAGAGAGGGCTGGAGATGTTTCCAGATATGTGGAGAGATTAGTTTGTGGAGGTTGCAGAGATAGGGAGCAGTGTCAGAACAGAAGGTGATGATAGACTGGGCGGGCTGGAGGGACTAGAAGTGTGACCCAGCTGGTCAGACATTAGAGAAGGTTACGCAACAGGAAAATTGTAGGGGTATTGAAGGTAAAGAGACGTGCAGGCGTATAAATATTGGAAGAAGTTGCAGACAGAACGAACACTGTATCGACAGGATGATGTTTGGAGAGAACTAGAGTTGTCAGTGCAGGGGATATTTAGTGACATTGATGGCTGTGTGAACTGGAGGAGACTGCGAAGATTAGGAGGTTTGTATTGATCGAACTATGTACAGAGAAAGAGAGAGTTATAAGGACTTGAGAACGATTGCATGGGGGGGGGGGGGGTTGTCAGGGTTAGCAGAGATTCCTGAGAAAGAAGTTGTGTATGGCTTGTATGAGTTATAGAGATAAGAAGAGCTGCATTTGTTGGTGGAGAATGTCGAGATCGGAATGGATGATATGGGATCGAGGAGGTTACTGAGACAGGATACTATTAGCATTGAAGGTCTCTCACGACATCACGCTGAACCACACAGAAGCCTTATGAAACTGAGAAATGTCATTTGGTTCATGTTTACACCAGCTCTTCAACTCAACAAATTGCTGAGAAATGTTCTCCATCTTCTTCCAAGTTTTGAACCAGCCTTCCTTCATCTTTCAACGCGCTCAATATGAGGTACCCACAGATGATTCTGAGGCCGCCCTCTCTTGACTCTCTGTTTTGCCACAGTTCTCCCTGTTCTACCATCTCCCCTCTGAATCTTTAGTATTTATTCTGGTTTGCAATTTGATCCTCTTTCTGACAGTAGTTCTACTGTTCTTCTTTGTCATCCAGAGATTGTTCGGTTTGTTTCACCTTCCTTTCCAATTTCAGGAACCATTCCTCGACTGGACCCAAACGTTATTTTCTTTGAAGGAAACCCATTGTTCATTTTTTCTGACCAACTTGGTGATCCAGTCAGACCTTCCCAGCTTCATTCTTGCCCCACTGAAGCCCGCTCTCAGTCAACTGATTTTTCTCACTCTCAATTATTGCATATCATTCTCTATCATCACCCTAATCTTTATAATTAAATGATCGCTCTGCCCCAAAACATTCTCCTACGGACACTGGATCCACTTGCACCATCTCTTTGCCAAGGACCAGCTCCATCAGTATATGCTCTCTTGGACTGGACATATGCTATTGCAGTAAACGTCCCTCCATACAATCCAGAAATACTTATTCCTCATGGCACTGAACCACCAGTATCCCAGTCTCCATCTGGATAAATTAAATTTCTCAATATAACCACACTGTAGTAATATCATCACTCTCAAATGTGCCTGCATATTTATATTCTCCATTCTTTTCCAATGATTTATGCCTTCAGATAGTACCTCACAGTGTAATTGTACACTTATTGTTCTGTAGCTTCAACCAAATGCATTCTGTCCTTGGTGAAATTCACTTTCTCTCGGACTCAGGACCTGATGTGATCCCAATGCAATAATTCTTCATCCGTTCTCTTCTTTTCTACTGTTTCCGAATACTTTATACCCAGCAATGCTTATACCCAGTTCTGCCATTCCGTGAGCGAGGCTCTCAGTTATCTGTGTATTAGATTTCCACACAGCAATCTGCATCTGTAACTCCCCATGCTCCGACTTTTCACATTCATGCAGAGTAACGAAGATTTTGACTTTCTTTCGAAACCCATCTTCCACTGTAAAACTTGTTGTTGTAAATTAGTACCAGCTGCATGTCCAAGTATTTTGTGAGTCCTGCTGTTCTCCTATTCTACTCGTATTCGATATACAAGCCACGTTTTTTTTTAAAATCCGTCCCACATAGCCACAAGGAATTCAATTCTGGATTAGTGGTGCTGGAAGAGCACAGCAGTTCAGGCAGCATCAAAGGAGCTTCAAAATCGACGTTTCTGGCAAAATCCCTTCATCACGAATAAAGGCAGTGAGCCTAGAGCGTGGAAAGATAAGCTAGAGGAGGGTGGGGGTGGGGAGAAAGTAGCATAGAGTACAATGGGTGAGTGGGGGAGGGGATGAAGGTGATAGGTCAGAGCGGAGAGGTGGAGTGGATAGGTGGAAAAGGAGATAGGCAGGTAGGACAAGTCCGGACAGGTCATGGGGACAGTGGTGAGCTGGAAGTTTAGAACTAGGGTGAGGTGGGGGAAGGGGACATGAGGAAAACGTTGAAGTCCACATTGATGCCCTGGGGTTGAAGTGTTCTGAGGCGGAAGATGAGGCATTCTTCCTCCAGGCGTCTGGTGGTGAGGGAGCGGCGGCGAAGGAGGCCCAGGACCTCCATGTCCTCGGCAGAGTGGGAGGGGGAATTGTAATGTTGGACCACGGGGCGGTGTGGTTGATTGGTGGGCGTGTCCCAGAGATTTACTCTAAAGCACTCTGCTAGGAGGCGCCCAGTCTCCACAATGTCGACTGCATCGGGAGCAACGGACACAATAAATGTTATTAGTGGATGTGCAAGTAAAACTTTGATAGATGTGGAAGGCTCCTTTAGGGCCTTGGATAGAGGTGAGGGAGGAGGTGTGGGTGCAGGTTTTACAGTTCCTGCGGTGGCAGGGGAAGGTGCCAGGATGGGAGGGTGGATTGTAGGGGGGGCGTGGACCTGACCAGGTAGTCACGGGGGGAACGGTCTTTGCGGAAGGTGGAAAGGGGTGGGGAGGGAAATATATCCCTGGTGGTGGGGTCTTTTTGGAGGTGGCGGAAATGTCGGTGGATAATTTGGTTTATGCGAAGGTTGGTAGGGTGGAAGGTTAGCACCAAGAGCGTTCTGTCCTTGTTACGGTTGGAGGGGTGGGGTCTGAGGGCGGAGGTGCGGGATGTAGACGAGATGAGTTGGAGGGCATCTTTAACCACGTGGGAAGGGAAATTGTGGTCTCTAAAGAAGGAGGCCATCTGGTGTGTTCTGTGGTGGAACTGATCCTCCTGGGAGCAGATCCGGCGGAGGCGGAGGAATTGGGAATACAAGATGCCAATTTCACAAGAGGTAGGGTGGAAAGAGGTGTAATCCATGTAGCTGTGGGAGTCGGTGGGTTTGTAAAAAATGTCAGTGTCAAGTCGGTCTTCATTAATGGAGATGGAGAGGTCCAGGAAGAGGAGGGAGGTGTCAGAGATGGTCCAGGTAAGTTTAAGGTCAGGGTGGAATGTATTTGTGAAGTTGATGAATTGCTCAACCTCCTCACGGGAGCACGAGGTGGCACCAATGCAGTCATCAATGTAGCGGAGAAAGAGGTGGGGAGTGGTGCCGGTGTAATTACGGAAGATGAACTCCTCTACGCAGCCAACAAAGAGACAGGCATAGCTGGGGCCCATACGTGTGCCCATGGCTACCCCTTTGGTCTGGAGAAAGTGGGAGGATTCAAAGGAGAAATTGTTAAGGGTGAGGACCAGTTCGGCCAAACGAATGAGAGTGTCGGTGGAAGGGTACTGTTGGGGACATCTGGTGAGGAAAAAACGGAGGGCTTGGAGGCCCTGGTCATGGCGGATGGAGGTGTAGAGGGATTGGATATCCATGGTGAAGATGAGGCGTTGGGGGCCGGGGAAACGGAAGTCTTGGAGGAGGTGGAGGGCGTGGATGGTGTCTCGAACGTATGTGGGGAGTTCCTGGACTAGGGGGGATAGGACAGTGTCGAGGTAGGTAGAGATGAGTTCAGTGGGGCAGGAGCATGCTGAGACAATGGGTCGGCCAGGGTGGTCAGGCTTGTGGCTCTTGGGAAGGAGGTAGAACCGGGCAGTGTGGGGTTCCCGGACTATGAGGTTGGAAGCTGTGGGTGGGAGATCTCCTGAGGTGATGAGGTTCTGAATGGTCTGGGAGATGATAGTTTGGTAATGGGGGTGGGGTCATGGTCGAGGGGGCAGTAGGAAGAGGTGTCCTCAAGTTGACGTTTGGCTTCAGCGGTGTAGAGGCCAGTGCGCCAGACAACCACTGAGCCCCCTTTATCTGCTGGCTTGATGGTGAGAGTGGGATTGGAGCAGACGGATTGGAGGGCTGCGTGTTGTGAAGGTGAGAGTTGGAATGGGGGAGGGAGGTAGACAGGTTGAGGTGGTTAATGTCCCAGCGGCAGTTGGAAATGAAGAGGTTGAAGGCAGGTAATAGGCCAGCGCGGGGTGTCCATGTGGATGCAGTGTGTGGGAGGTGGGTGAAGGGGTCCTCAGTAGGTGGGCGGGAGTCCTGATTGTGAAAGTAAGCTCAGAGGCGGAGGCGACAGAAGAATTGTTAGATGTCACGGCATGTATTAAATTCATTGACGCGTGGACGGAGGGGGATGAATGTGAGTCCTTTACTGAGGACTGATCGTTCGTCCTCAGTGAGGGGGAGGTCTAGGGGAATGGTGAAAACTTGGCAGGACTGGGATCTGGGATCTGGTATGGGTGTAGAGCTGGGAGTGGGGGCGGAACCTGTAACTGGAGTGGGTGTGATGGTGGGGGAATGGGGGTGGAGTCATGAGCATGGGTAATGTTCCCCTCGGGGTTCTGGGGGGTGGGGATAGTGACAGTGGGTTCTAGGGGGGCATGTCAGCAGAATGCTGGTGAGTGGGGCTGGTGGGGGCGGAAGTGGTGGTGACAATGGCAGTAGGGGTGGTGGACGTCACTGAGCATGTGGCATCAGCGATGATGTGAGGGGCGGAAGTGATGTCACGTGTGATGCATGAGGAATTGTGAGGGGTGGAAGTGGTTGTGGGAGTGGCCATGATGGGGGCGAAGTGACATCAATCCCAGCTCTATCACTTGCTACCCTATCCAGCTTTTACAGTTCCTGCCTTCCCCAGAAACAAACCCAACGTCCCAAGAATCTGATGCCATTCCTACTGCATCATCGTTCCAGCCATGCTCTCATCTAGTTAAAACTCCGAGTTCTGTCCTCACTTGTACACGGCACTGGGAGCATTCCTGGGGCTTGAGGTCCCGCATGCGAATCTTCTGCCTCCGTCACTAAATTTTGATTTCCAGGGCACTTCACCCTTCCTACCTAAGTCACTGAGAATAACATGAAGCATGACCTCTGTCAGGTCACCTTCCCCTAGCGGAATACGCTGCAGGTACGGATATTTTTGAACCCATTACCCCGGAGTTACATTAATAGCCACAAAAATCCTTGCGTTTTCCGCAATGTACTCAATCCCATCTGACTATTACTCCTCCTTCATTCTCTCTGCACTCCTATACAGTCAGGCTCATTGTGGTGCACAAACATGGCTCTTACTGCAGTCCCCTGATCAGCCAGTACATTAATCAGCTTCTAAACTGGAAAACTTATCTGTGAGTGAGACCACAGGCGATTCCTGTATTCCCTGACTGTTTCTCCTGGGCTGACTGGTCGCCCATTCCCATCCTTAGACTGTCTATTATGACTACAGTGTCATCCACTCTCTGTATATGCTATGCACTGAACGTTCAGTGTCACAAATGTATTACAGAGTCGCTAGTCGTTTTCTCAGCAACCAGACCCAATGCTCATCTCGAATACAAGCAGAAGATATGACTTCCCATTATTAAAGACAACATCTTCCCTTTGACCGAGCTGTATTGCCGTGATTAAACTGCACAATTTTACTTAATTAATTAGGGTAAAGTTAAAACGAGGAATATTACTTTTAAGATTCAGTCCCTTCTTCATCTGTGCCTTATTGAGATTAGTTTACTGTGTTGACTCAGGCTTTCACTTATTCGTGATATTTTTGAGTTCAACCCTTCTTTCAAAAGAAGACAGGATATATTCGCTATATTCGAGCAATTTACAAACCATCGCAAATAATGGTGCATTATCAGTCCAACAACTAACAGCTTTGCTGTTATGTTCCTCACACTTCGGTGCAGGCAGGTTCCAGAGGCAAAATCTTGTTTCTGTTACTTCCAGATACGTGTAATCCTCGAGCTCCCACGCCACTCTGCTCCCTGACAGTGTCACCGTCTCTGTGACTCCCAAGTATGTGTAATCCTCGTGCTCCCACTCCACTCTGCTCCCTCACAGGGCCACCGTTCCTGTGACTCCCAGCTATGTGTTATTTGCCAATTCCCACTCCACTCTACTCCCTCAAAGCGTCCCTGTCTTTGTGACTCCCAGGTACATGCAATCCACTACACTCTGCTCCCTCATATCGCCACTGCCTCTCTGACTCCAGGTACGACTAGACCTTGATACTCAAAGCTGATTTTTTTCGTCCCACTTTGCTGCATCTATAACTCCCAGGTGTGAGTTAGCCTCAAGATCCTGCTTCAAGTTGCTCCCACACATATTCACTTCCTCTGTGACTCGGTACTGATTTAGATCCGCCCTCTCTGCAGCTTAAACAACTTCAAGTCCAAGTATCCTTCGATACTCGCCGCTGACTTATATTCTCCCTCTCAATACTTCACACTCTCAGCTTCGCTGCCTTTCTGACTCCCGGGTAATAGTCGGCCTCAAT
The DNA here is from genome assembly GCF_037043375.1 of Chiloscyllium plagiosum. NCBI lineage: Eukaryota > Metazoa > Chordata > Chondrichthyes > Orectolobiformes > Hemiscylliidae > Chiloscyllium > Chiloscyllium plagiosum. The sequence continues at coordinate 37,992,965 of NW_028270181.1, read as the reverse complement.
ATTCAGCTGGAATTTATAACATCTCATTCCACCCTGTTCCCTCATGGGATCGTTGTCGTGCCTGGAAGACAGTAGAAAAGATGAGAATTAGAGGGGGCAAAGAGTAGTACCGCGATTAATCGAGATGTAGAGGCAAGCAAAGTTATCTGGAGAGGTTAGCAGACGTGCAGCTCCTGCAGCAGATTACTACAAGGTACAGAGAGAGTTGCAGGCACTGAGGACTGCAAAGGAAATCTTGAGATTGTGGCTTATTGGTGTCGAAGTATTGTTGAGACTAAAGGGCTTTATGTGAGCTGCTTAAAGACAACTGAAGACTTCAGCAAATGCTAAATGAAAGGGGGTATTACATGTTCCGGAGACTGTTGAATGTATAAAAGTTAGAATACTTGCACTAACTAGGGAAACATAAGTATGAGCATTGCAAAATAGTCGGATTGTAGGGGCAGGAAGAAATGAGACGGATAAAGTGGGTGAAAACTGCTAATTTAATACATTCAACTGCTGTAATTCATAGAGATTTAAGGGGGGAAACCTGTACTGTTATGAATAAATGAATATGGAGGTGTACAGATACTGAGCGGTATTGAATTTAGAAAGGAAGAGATTATAGATTATCAGAAGTTGAACACTAATAAAACAAAGGAGAGATCAACAACACAGATGGGAAGAGAGGATGTGAGATATTGTGAGGAACTACAAGCGTGGTATGGACAGGAGAACGTCACAGAAAAAGAGAGAGCTGTATTGTGTGTCTGCACTGACACACTTGAGGAGTGTTGTAGTGACTACTGGAGGGTAGACAGATAACAACGGTGACAACGGCTGGCGCAGTAGATCAAGAAGGCAGCTCACCACCGCCTTCTCGGGGCAACTCAAAATCAACATTAGTTGCTGGCTCAGCCAGCAGTGTTCACATCCATGAATGAATGAATGAATAAATAAGTGAAGAACAAGGCCGAAAAACAGCGCTGAGATCATTCAGCAAGTCTCTTTCAACAGCACTTCAATAACCCGTAACAACTATAAGCTGGATGCACAGGATTTGCAGATGCACGGGAACACCAGAATTTCCAAGATGTGCTCCAAGCCACGCTCCATCCGTAGCAGCACTGTGTCTGTCCCTACACCCAAAGGATTGCAATGCATCAGGAAGGTAACTCACCACCACCTACTCAAGGAAATTTCCAATGGGAAAGTAATTATGCCCTATACAGTGATGGTCACATCTCATGAATGAATTGGAAAAAATAAACTGACGGACTTTTCAGGTCCCCGTTGCTTCCTTCATGCAACTCACATTTCCATTTGTTTCATCAGCAAACGTGGAAATATTTGATTTTGTCCATTCATCTTATTTATAGGATCCATTTGAGAATATTTAGTTGGCAAGCACGAATCGCGTTATTGCTGTTTGGTTTTCTGTCTGTTAAAAATATTCTCAATCCATGCCAGTACATTCCCTGCAATCCCACATGCGCCGGTTTTACTCATCCACCTCTTCAGTGGAGTCAGAGAGGCAGTGGCTATATGAGGGAGCAGAGTGTAGTGGATTGCACGTACCTGAGGCGAGGTTCAATTCCGCCTCAGGTGACTGACTGTGTGGAGTTTGCACGTTCTCCCCGTGTCTGCGTGGGTTTCCTCCGGGTGCTCCGGTTTCCTCCCACAGTACAAAAAATGTGCAGGTTAGGCAAAATTGGCCATGCTAAATTGCCCGTAGTGTTAGGTAAAGGGGTAAATGTAGGGGAATGGGTCTGGGTGAGTTACGCTTCGGCGGGTTGGTGTGGACTTGTTGGGTCGAAGGGCCTGTTTCCACACTGTAAGTAATCTAAGAAAAAAAGATCTGGAGGGTTGCAGGGACTTGATAAAATGTCAGTAGGTTTGTTACACAGTTAAGAGACAGCATGAGCTGTAGGAAATAGCAGATTTTGGGAGAGGTGTGGTGTCCAGAGGAAGTTCTGCAGACACAGACGGTGGTTGGAATTTCAGGACCTTTCAGAGATTAGGAGTTCACCGAGCCAGGGAGAAATGCATCAACTGAAGGATACATAATTTTTGATAGTTGTGGGATAAACTAGAAATTGGAAGCACTGTCGAAGCTGGAGGATTTCACAAAGCGGAGGCAGACTATAGGAAAGTGTAGAGTTTCCAGGAGTAAGGAGGTGTGTAACATTCCCAGTAATTAGTAGCTTGGAGTACTGTCCAGACAGGGGCAGGTTTCATAATTAAGTAAGGATATAGCGAGAGGAAGCGGTTGCAGGCACATAGAGGTATACCAACTTGCACACTTGGATCCTGTGCTCACTGACAGTCATCAGGATGAGGGCTGTCCTCATTAAAATGCCCGGATTCCAAGGGGAATTGGCCTGGTGGATGCTGAAAGGATGCTTCCTTCCTGTTATGGGAGAAGTAAACAAGGCAACTCAGTTTGATAAAAAGACTTCCCATAGAAGATGGAGTAGGGACAGTTTTTTTTTATGTGATGCAAACCTACCTCAAAATTGTTTCGACGCATTACCTCCGAATTTGACAGGATAACAAAGAACAAGGTATTGCGGACTGCAGGAGGTACCAGACGAAGAGCAGGCTGGAAGGGCTGGAAGCGATTAGAGAGAGGGGAGCTGTTCAGCAGCAGTAGGGGATGACGGTGACGGTGTCCTGTCGGGACTGGAGAACGGAAGAGGCTCACTTAATAGAGGGAGTTAACTATATGGCACAAGGCCAGACACAACAGTAAGATCTCAAGCTCACTATCTGTCATTTACTCAATGAGCTTGCTCTCACACAGTCTGGTGCAAAGCCCCACATACAAGCAGCATGAGGTTTTCCTGTTGCTCAGGGCCCGGTACATTAACCTCTGACCCAGTCAGTGAGATAGCACTGAATAGGTATTTATACTGTTATAGCCTGACCACAAATACACCATCTCTGTTACATTCACATGATGACGAACTCCACACAGCAAAGAAAATTAGCACTCAGATGCACTGGATATACAATCCTCTGAAGAACAGTCTATAGAAAAGTACAGAATCCACATAACCTAATGGGTCAGGATTAATGAAAACGTTTTCATTCTCTCCACTTGGAAAGCAATTCCTGCATCTCACAAAACTGCCACTTAAAAATAATGAAAAAGAAGAATATTTCAATCAAAGGCTTTAATGAGATGAGCTCTGGTCAGTCATGCAGATCTGAAGGTCACATGAGCAGCACCCAAGTCAGTGTCAGATACGCAGAGTATGGGCAAACAGATTCACCTCTGAACTCACATCTCCCAGCCTTGGAATCTGAAGCTGTGTTCAGCCAATCCAGTAAAGATCTCCAGTATCAGCTCAGTAAGATATCTCTTGCACAGATCCAACTGCAAGGTATTTTCCTCTCGAATACACATGGTTTGATCAGAAGAAAAATCCATGATTCAGAATTTTACATCGTTCAGGTTCCACAAACCATTCTAGGTCACATCCTGCAGGTTCTGTGAATCCGTCTACCTGTAACCTCCTTCAGGATTCACGGTCTTTACCACATTTGTACCATTCTCCAGTTTCTTCAATTTTTACTACCTCCGTAACATAGCTTGCAATTTACAACTCTTCCTAACTCTGCCAGGTTTCCCCAGAAGGGCACTGGATGATGGTGGAGGTTACAGAAACAGGGAGGGATATAAGGACTGGAGGGTTTTGCAGACATCGGGAGGGTTGCAGTGGCCTCAGGAGACTTCAGTAATTGTGAAGGTTCATGACAATTAAGTAGTTTGTAGCGGGAGGGTTTTCGGAGTGGGTGACATTTACACGGAGAGGGGTATAAGAGAGCGAGAGATTATGGAGATGAGCAGATGGATGGAGATACTGGTGGACCTTGTGTTGACGCGGTGAGTGATAGCGACAGGAGGATGTTACATAGATAGCGAGTCTTGTAGGAAATGGACCGGGAAAGTCACAGACATTTTAGTGGGTTCTACGGATCGCCAGTGTTGCATGGACCTGAGAGGATTATACAGATACTGATGATTGTCGGTGTACACAGACTGATAATATTATTGGACTGGAAGAGGTTACACCGATTGGCCACGATGTAGGATTTGCAGAAGTTTATGGAGATAATGAAGTTTGGGTGGCTTGCAGCAATTTACAGAGAGAGGAAGGTTTTTATGACAGTAGCAGGTTACAGATAGTGAGGGTTATATGGCTTGAGGAAGTTATGGGAGAGTGTTTGGGTCTGGAAGAAATCATAAAGATAGGGACCGCTCAAGAGACTGGGGTATTTTTCATGGACAAGGTGTTTTGAAGGGTCTGTAGAAGATTACACAGATAATTAACGATATGGCGATTAAAGGCATGACCAATTGTTTTTGTGGAAATATCTTTCAGGCATAGGGACTGCTATAGTGCATTTATGTGGAGAGGGAGATTTGTATTTACCAGGCAAGTTAACACTGATGTGGACAGTATTACGGATTGGAGAAGCTGACAGAGGTACCGAGTTTCCTATGGATTAGAGGAGGTTACAAACAGAGGATTTTAGGAACTGCAAGAGATTACAGCCATAGGGAGGGCTGGAGATTGGAAAGAGGTTATTGAGATAGTCATTGTAGGTAGGCTTGTTTTATAGTGATACAGTGGTATGGAGGGACACTGAGGAAATGACCGTCAAATGGAAGTATGCACAATCGCGATCCATTTGCCCAGATATAAGAATGCTTCTAGTCGTGGCAAGCAATACCTGTGATGGGGAGTGTTGTTAGAAATGCCATTGGATCTCTTTTTCTGTTCAGTTCTTTATTCTGTTACTCAGGATTGTACCGAGGTACTCTATACCGAAGATACCATCACATGTTCGTGACGTTGTCGCACTGTACATTATCTTGTAACTGAAAATTTATTTCCTAGTTTCCAAATTTCCAAATCAAATGGCGCTATAAGCAGCGAGTACATGTAACAATAAAACTAATTCATTTGTTCATTCTAAGGTTACAGTCACAGGGAAATTCTCAAGGCAGGAAGAAGTGACAGTTATATGGAGCTTTGCAAGGATTGCAAAGGTTCACATAGGCAAGGAGTGTATCTCAGACTGTTTATACAGTTAAGGATAATAAAGGGAAACAGGCAAATTTCAAGAAATAAGGATGGTTCACTGCAGGAAGATACATTGCCAAGATTGGACGAGTTGCAGACAGCGCACGGTATATGAACAGCAGGAGAATACAGTCATGGCATGTTATGAAACCGGAGGAGGATACAGTCAGGTTATGATATAGGAAGGGGTAGAGGAATTAGGCAGAGTGTGGTATAGGAACGGGAAGAGGACACAATCTGGGTGTGCTATTGGAACGGGAAGAGGATACAGTCAGGGTATGGTATAGGAATGTCGGGAGGATACAGACAGGGGGTGATATAGGAATAGCAGAAAGATACAGTAAAGAGTCCTATAGGAACTGGAGGTGGATACAGGGTCGAACGTGTGTTCCTGGAGAAGCACAACAGTTCAGGCGTCATCCGAGGATCAGGAGATTCGACATTTCGAGCATAAGCCCTTCCTGATGAAAAGAATATGTCCAAAATATCGATTCTTCTGCTCCTCTGATGCTGCGTGACATGTTGTGCTTCTCCAACAACACACTTTCGAAACTCATCTCCAGAATCTGCAGTCCTCGCTTTCTCCCAGGAATTCACAAAGTTTACAAGGGATGGAGGAACAGCAAGAAGATACAGTCAGGGTATGGTATCCAGACAGGAGGAAGATATATTCAGGGTGTGGTATGGGAACAGGAGGATGATACAGTCAACATATGTATAGGAACGGGAGAACGATACAGTTGGGGTGTGGTATCAGAATGTGTGGAGGATACATTCAGGTTTTTGTATCGGAATGGGAGGACAATGCAATCAGGGCATGGGCGAGGAACGGGAGGGCGGTACAGTCAGTGTATGCTGTCGCAACAGGAGGAGGATACAGTCAGGTTGTGATGTAGGAAATCGAGGAAGTTACAGACTGGTTTTGACATAGGAACACGAGGAGGATGCAGTCAGATTGTGGCAGAGGAAAAGGAGGATACAGTCATGGTATGGCATAAGAACAGAAGCTGGTTAAATTGACAGTGTGTATCAGAGGGACTGAACAAGGTTACGGCAATAGGGAGGGCTTTGATGACTATAGTCAATTACAGAGGTAGTGATGGTTGTTGAAACTGGATGAAGTTAGCAATGCTGACGTTTTCATAGTTGTAAGGACTCTTCAGACTGACTAGGGACGCAGGCAGAGAAGTTGTGTGGACTGGAAGGGGTGAAAGTAATCAACAGGATGATTCACAGTAATCAATAGGATGGAACATTCATGGATGTTTTTCGTGATTTCAGGATGTTGAACAGTTAAGAAGGCTAGTAGTGACGGGAAGAGGTCACGAGAGAGAAGATTACAGAGACTCTGGAGGTTACAGGTCAAGGGAAGGGTCAAGTGGCTTCATAATGTTACACAAAGAGAGGGTTGGCAGGAAAGGCTGTAGGTACTTGAGGAGGTTATTAAGAGAAGCAGTTTTATAGGGATGTACAAGGTTCTCGTGCATGAGGTACTGTGGAGGAGTGCAGGAGGAATGCTGTAGGGACTGAATAAGGTTACAGTGATATCCTTTCATAGAGTCAGAAAGTCATGGAGATGCATAGCACGGGAACAGACCCTTCAGTACAACTCTTCCATGACGAACAGATATCCCAAACAAATCTCGTCCCACCTGCCACCACGCAGTTCATATCCTCCAAATCCTTCCTACTCATATAACCATCCAGATGCTTTTAAAATGTTGCAATTGTGCAATTTTCCACCATATCCTCTGGCAGCTCATTGCATACACGCACCACCCTCTGCGTGAAAATGTCACGCTTAACCTGTGCCTTCTAGTCCGCACTACCCCATCCCAGGGAAATGACTTTGTCTATTTATCCTATCCATGCCCCTCATGATTTCAAAAAGCTCAAAAATCCTCCAACTCTGGCAACATCGTTGTAAATCTTTTCTGAACCCTTTCAAGTATTACAACATCCTTCCGATAGGAAGGCAAACAGAATTGCATGTAATATTCCAAAAGGCCAAACCAATGTCCTGTAAAGCTTTAACATTATCTCCTAACTCTTGTGATGTAGTCATGTGCTGCAGAGTCCAGAGGATGCTGTACAGATAAGGAGATGGTTTACGGCTGGAGAATGTCACAGAGACAGGGTGGTCAGTCGGCACGGGACAAGATGACAGATATAGGCATTGGTAGTGTTTTTTTTAGGTGGTATAGTGACCATCATTCTGTAAATGCCAATCATTATAGAAAGTGATAAGGATTGTGCAGAAGGTAAAGGTCTAAATTTGGGAAGGCCACATATGCTTACCAATATCACTCATCATTACCACTACCATTACTCAGAGCAGCTACTTTCTATTAATTCTGCAATCAGAAAGTTGGTCGATTTTATTGTGATACAGTAAGAATTCAGGGCTAGTGTGTCCCTGAAATGCGAATGACATAGTCAGAAATTCCATCGAAAATTGATCAAACTAAATCATGAGTTTGATAAAAAAAGTTATGTTTCAATAAAAACAGTCGAAGCCCTTCACAAGTATGGAGAGTGCAAGGGCGTTCCGAAAAATGAGCGACGAAGAATGACCATGTAATGTCCATCGCAGATACTTACAAGCGAAAGCCACAAATTATTTCATAAGTACAGTTAAAGTAAAAGGATCCCCAGCTAAGAAAAGGTATGGCTTGTTTGAAAGCAAAGGGATAATCGGGCATGGAGCCAGAGGATGTACGCAATGTCTTAAATGACTACTTTTCGTCTTTATTCACGCAGGAGAAAAACCTTGTAACTGGGAGTTTCAATTGGGATGGTGACGTTCTCGATCATTTTAAGATCAAACAAGAGGAGGCATTAAATGTTTGAGCAGACATAAAGGTGGCGAAATCCACACTGCCCAAGTAAAACATTTGTCACAGGCTGCAATAGGAGGAAAGGAAGAATTTTGCAGGTGCCCTGGCGGAAATACTTAATACTTTGCTGATCAAAGTTGAAGAGCCGAATGCCTGGAGGATAGATAATGTGTTGCCTTTGTTCAAGAAAGCCAGCAGGGATAGGCCAGGTAATTACAGAGCAGATTGCCTGACATCAGTAGGAGAGAAAGTATTGGAAAGCATTTAGAGGGAAAGGATCAATCAACACGTATCAAGACAGAATCGATTATGGATAGCCAGTACCCCGAGTTGTTAGAGGAAGATCCTGTCTGATGAATCCATTCGAGTTTCTTGAAAGTGTGTGTGAAACTATTGATAAGGGCAGTGCAGATTATATGAGTTACATGGGGTTCATTCAGGCCTTTGAGAAGGTCACACCTAGAAGGCTGGTCCAAAAGGTAAGAGCCCATTAGATCCAAGGCAATTTGGCAAATTGGATTCAAATTTGGGGGAGGGTAATTTTTGTGATTCGATACTTTTGCCCTGCGGGTGTAACATAGGAATGTGTGCAGGAACCACTGCTGTTTATTATGCACATGAACGACTTGGATGTGAAAGAAGATGCGATCATTAGTAGGTTTGCAGGTGGCATGGAAAGCAAGGGTGTGGCCCACAGTGAGGCAGATGGTCTCAGGTTGCAGTCTACTATCGATCAGATGGTAAACTGAAAAACGTAATGGCCGCTGGATTTTATTTCTGCTCAGTGTAAGGTAGCACAATGTGCGATGTATGATAAGCGAAGGACATTTATATTGCACAGTAGGTCCTCGTGAAGTAAACAGAACAAAGAGGTCTTGGTGGACAAGGTCATAAATCCTGAAAGTGTCAGCACAAGGAGAAAAGGTGGGGAAGACATCTGAACAGGGAGAGGGAGGAGGACCCATATCCAGTGTGGGAGAAATGCTAGAGTTGTTCGAGAGCATTAAAACTAGTCTGGCAGGGTGTGGGACTCTAAAAAGTGGGAAGGCCAGAAAGATGTTTGAGCTGAAAATGAACAGGAGAATCCTGAAGAAGGGCTTATGCCCGAAAAGTCGATTCTCCTGTTCCCTGGATGCTGCCTGACATGCTGCACTTTTCCAGCAACACATTTTCAGCTCTGATCTCCAGCATCTGCAGACCTCACTTTCTCCAGAAAGATGTTTGAGGCTGGTACAGAAATTGAAAAGAGCATTTTCAATGAATATGGCAGGCAAGACCATACATGACAATGCGGGAAAACTGACGAATTAAACTGCATTCATTTCAATTCAAGAGATAAGGCAGATAAACTTATGGTATGGATGGGAATTGGTATTGGGATTTCACATGAATTACAGAAATACAGCTGAGGGAGGGAAAGGACTGGCAATTCATTGTTCCAGAGTACAGGTGCTACATGAAGGACAGAATAGGAGAGGAGAGGAGGAGCGTTGGTGACTTTGATTGGGGCAACATCACAGAGAGAGGATATACCTGCATGATCGCCCAGTGAAGCTGTATTCGTGAAATGAAAAATAAGAATGCGTCATAACTTTGATGCAATTTTAAGGCAGATCACCAATAGTCAGTGGAATATTGAGAAGAAAATTTGCCCGAGATCTCAGATATCTGTAAGAATAACGGATTGGTCATGGTCGGGGATTTCAGCTTTCCAAACGAGCACTTGGAGTGACATAGAGTTAAGTGCTTGTTTGGGAAAAAAATTGTAAAGTGTATTTAAGGAAAATTTTTCAATCAATATGGAGATTGTACAACTGGAGAAAGGAACAAACCTGTCCTTCTCTAGGGAAACAAGATAGGGAAAGGGACTGACGTATCAGTGTGGGAGTACATTGGCAAAGTGACCACAGTTTAAATTGTTTGAAAATCGATAAGGAGAAGGACAGACCTGGTCCACAAGTTAAATTGAAAAGCTGGGGCAATGCCAATCTTGATAGTATTAAAATCAATCTAAAATGAGCGTTCATGGCCACGATGGTCTTGTTGTGTGCACAAAAATGCGAATATCAATTAGAAACTCTGGATACCTATTGATGCTCTGGTCAAGATAAAGGGGACATATATCATGTACAGCCAGCTCGATCAAGTAAATAACTTTAACAGCACAGGGGATGTAGGAATACACTTTGGTTGGAAACAAGGAATGCAAAACGCTGATACGTGAAATAGTTTTGACAAAGAAGATTAAGTAAAATCGAAAGTGTTCGCACAAGGGTTTTAAAGGCAAAAGACTCAATTGTTACAACACGGGATAAATCTTTTCTGGGGTACTAATTTTTACATTAGCAGTGGAAAAAACCTCTGTTAATTTAAAAACCAGAACTACAGAAAAGATTTAGCCCGTGTTGTAATCTGTGAAAATTCGAGAGGCCAAGAAGCATTTAATGTAAAAATTAACAACGTCAGTTCTCAATGTATAACAGACAATAATTTAATAACAATTATTGACAATTCCTTCATCGAACCTATCTTTTATCTTCCCTTCTGTAAGACTAGTCCAATAAAACGTCTGATTAAGATTTACCAAACAAACTACTTATCTCAAAACCAGTCAGCTTTCACTTCTTCTCTGTATCCCATTCTTGCTTTCTACTTCTTGTGAATGCTGCTTCACAGGTTACTGATCGATAAATGTACGTTTCAAAAAGATATTCTCTGAGAATAAAACGTTTACTTCAGGCGTCGAGGCCTCCATTTGCCGAGAGGTGCAAAGTAGGAGCGAAGAACTGCTGGGAAGTTTTTAAGTAGAGCTGGATGAACTACGGATCATCCGGCAGGCTGAGGGAGATATTGAGAGGCTGAACAGGGAGGTGGTCACACTCCAGACACAGAATACGGACAACTGGGTTCCTGTCAGCGGGAGGAAAGGGAACCGACGGTCAGAGCAGGGATCCCCTGCCGCAGTTCCGCGCAGCAATAAGTATACCGTTTTGGATACTGCTGGTGGGGCCAACGTACTGGAAGAAAGCCATCATTGTCAGGTCACTCAAACTGAGGCTGGCTCTGTGGCTCAGAAGGGAATTGGGGAAAATAGAAAAGCCCTAGTGGTAGTGGACTCAATAGCTAGACGGATTGACAGGAAATTTTGTGGTCAGGAATGGGACACCCGGAAGGTATGTTGCCTCACCGATGCCAGGGTCCGGGATGTCACTGAACGGGTTTGCAAGACTCTCAAGGGAGAGGGGGAGCAGACAGAAATAGTGGTGCATAATGGCACCAATGATATAGCCAGGAAAGGGGTTGGTGGTCTGAAAAGTGACTACAGAACGTTAGGTTGGAAGCTGAAGAGCAGGACGAATAGAGTAGTGATCTTAGGTTTGCTTCCGGTGCCACGAAATACCGTGATTAAGCGATTAAGCGAATGCAGCTTAACATGTGGCTGCGAGGCTGGTGCAGAAGGGAGGGCTTCCGATACCTAGACCATTAGGTTACCTTCTGGGGAAGGTGGGACCTGTACATGAAGGGAGGGTTGCACCTGAACTGGAGGAGCACAAATGTCCTAGGTGGGAGATTTGCTCGTGTTATTCGGAAGGCGTAAACTAGTTTGGCAGTGGGGTGTGAAACAGAACCATTGTCTGAGAGGGGGACAGTTACAGATGGGGCAGTGACAGGATGCATTGAATCTGTCAGCAAGTTTTCTCACGCGATGAAACAATGGGGTCAGTTAAAGTGTATCTGCTTTCATGCAAGGAGTGTCCGAAATAAGAGTGACGAACTTAAAGCATACATCAGTACTTGGGGTTATGATGTTGTGGCCATGACGGAGACATGGTTTTCACAGAGGCAGGAATGGTTGCTTGATGTTCCAGGGTTTAGAACGTGTAAAAAGAACAGGGAGGGTGGAAAAACAGGAGGGTTATAACATTATTAATCATCGAGTGCATCACAGCTAGAGAAACAAAGGTTGTTGTGGAAGGTCTTTCTACTGAGTCAGTGTGGGTTTAAGTCAGGAACAAAAAGGGAACAGCCACCGCTTTGGGATTTTCTACCGACAACTTAATAGCAGTAGAGAGATTGAAGATCTCATAGGTGGTAAGATTCTGGAAAAATGCTGCAGTAGCAGGTTTGTTGTTATGGGTGATTTCAACCTTCCCAAAATTGACTGGGACCTCCGAAGTGCAGATGGTTTGGATGCAGCCATTTTTGTTAGGTCTGTTCAGAAGGGATTTCTTTCTCAGTATGTAGACAGACCGACAAGGGTGGAGGCTGTTTTGGATTTGGAGCTCGGCATCGAGCCAGGGCAGGTGTTAGATCTCGTGGTGGGAGAGTAGTTCGGTGACAGTGAGCAGAACTGCCTCAAATTTAGCAAAGCCTTCGAGAGTGAAAGGAACAGTTACCGAGGGAAGATATATATTGGGGAAAAGGAAATTATGATGCTATCAGAAGGAGTTGGGAAGTGCAGACTGGGAGCAATTATTCCACAGAAAGGGCACAGCAGATATGTGGAGACTTTTTAAGGAGCAGTTGTTCCTAGTGGTGCACATGTGTGTTCCTCTGACAGGTGCAAAGAGGTAAACGTACGGAATCTTTGATGACGAGAACAGAGGGGCTTCTCGTCAAAAGAAAGAAGTCAGCTTACGTGAGGTGGAGGACGCAATCGATTGGCACAGCTTTAGAGAATTACAGGTTTACTCGAAGGGAGCTCAAAAATGGACTGAGCAGAGCCAGAAGGGGGCATGAAAAAGGCTTGGCAAGGCGGATTAGGGAGAAGCCAAATACATTTTACTCATACGTGAGGAATAAGAGAATGATCAGGGAGAATGTAGGGCCGATCAGGGATAGAGGAGGGAACTGGAGCGTGGAGTCTGAGCAGATAGTGGAAGCCCTAAATGAGTTTTGCACTTCGGTTTTCACCAACAAAAAGGATCTTGTTGTGAATGAGGACTTTGAGGAGCTGGGATACAGTCTTAACCAGATCAAGATTGATGACGTTGATGTGCTGGAAATGTTGGAAAACGTTAAGTTTGATAAGTCCCCAGGGTCAGACCAGATTTATTCTAGGGTGCTCCAGGAAGTGAGAAAGGAGGTTGCTAAGCGGCTGGCGAGGATATTTGCCTTCTCACACTCTACAGGAGTTGTACCGGAGGATTGAAAAGAGTCGAATGTTGTTCCGCTTTTCAAGAAGGTAATAGTAAAAATCCTGGCAATTACAGACCAGTCAGCCTTACGTCTGTGGTCAACAAAGATTTGGAAAGAATTCTGAGGGATAGGATTTATGACTATTTGGCAAAGCATAGTGTGATTCAAAACTGTCAGCATGGCTTTGTGAGGGGCAGGTCATGCCTTACAACTCTTATTGAGTACTTTCAGGAGGTGTCAATGCAGGTCAACGAAGGTCGAGTTGTGGATGTGGTGTATATAGATTTCAGCAAGGCATTTGCTAACGTTCTCCATGTTAGGCTCAATTCATAAAGTCAGGAACTATGGGATACAGGGAGATTTGGCTATCCAGATTCAGAATTGACTGGCGGACAGAAGATAGAAAGTGGTTGTGGATGGAAAGTATTCTTCCTTGTAGTCAGACTTGAGTGGGATCCCTCAGGGCTCTGCTTTTTGTAGGTTTAATAAATAACTTGGATGAGGAGGTTGAGGGATGGGTTAGTAAATTTTCAGGTGACACAAAGTTTGGTGGTGTCGTCGATAGTATTGAGGGCTATTGCAGGCTGCAGCATGACATAGACAGGATGTAGAGCTGGGCTGAGAAATGGCAAATGGAGTTTAACCTGGATAAATGTGAGATAATGCGTTTTGGAATGTGGAACTCGAATGCTGAATATAGGATTAAAGACAGGATTCTTGGCATTGTGGAGGAACAGAGGGATTTAGGTGTGCAGGTACAGAGATCCCAAAGTTGCCACACAAGTGGATAGGGTTGTTTAGAAAGCATATGGTGTTTTTGCTTTCATTAACAGGGGATCAAATTTAAGAGCCGCGAGGATTTGCTACAGCTCTACAAGTTCCAAAACACTTAGAATATTATGTCCAGTTCTGGTTGCCCTGCTATAGAAAAGATACAGAGACTTTGGAGAGGATGCAAAGAAGATTTACCTGGATGTTGCTTGGACTGGAGGGCTTGCCTTTTGAAGAAAGCTTGAGCAAGCTCGGACTTTTCTCTGTGGAGAGAAGGAGGTAGAGAGGAGACCTGATTGAGTTAAGCAAGATAATGAGTGAAATAGATAGAGTTAATACCCAGAGACCTTTCCCCAGGGCATGATCGACAGGTATGAGGAGTCATAGTTTGAAGCTATTAGAAGGAAGGTATAAAGGAGACGTCAGAGGTAGGTTCTTTACCCAGATAGTTGTGAATGCATGGAATGCATTGCCAGCTGTGGTGGTGGAAGCAAAGTCATTGGGGACATTTAAGCGACTGCTGGACATGCGCATGGATAGCAGTGAGTTGAGAGATGCGTAGGTTAAGTTATTATATTTTACATTGGGATGAAGCCTCGGCACAACATCATGGGCCAAAGGACCTGTTTGGTGCTGTATTTATCTATGTTCTATGTTCTATGTAAGTCTGCAGATGTAGTTGGCTGGACAATTCTCCTTCCAACCGTTCAATGTTTCCCCAGTCTTATACACACATTGCATCGGATTGTGAAATTGGCTTTTAAGGTTGTCAATATACTAAGTTCAGGCTTGATTAAAGTTTGTGGTTTTTTGGGTGATACTTTAAACTGATTGGCCTAATTTGAATCGTGTTTTGTGTGCGTGCAACCAGCTACCCGCGGTATCCCAGTAGCTGGACTGAATGTAATATTGAATTCTGATGACAACTCTAGGTACTGTCAGTGCTAGATATTAACTCTCTGGAGGCACAGTATGCCCACATCTTCACAACATAATAATAAGAAAATATGGATTTTTAAATATCAATGAGGTCACTGCTGTTTAGAACTAAAGGAATGGTTAATATCCAAATATTTCATTTCAGAACTTACTGTGGAGAAATACTGAGGAACGCAGGGAATTAAACAGTGATAAGGGAGGCAACTATTGGAACATTATGTGCAATTCTGATCTCCTTTCTGCCGGAAGGACATTGTGAAATCTGAAAGTATCTCAAAAGATTTTCAAGGATGTTGCCAGCGTTTGACTGTTTGAGCTGCAGGGAGAGGTCAAGTAGATTTGGACTGTTTTCCCCAGTGCATCGGAGTCTGACTGGTGGCCTGATGGAAATGTATAAATAATGAGGGCCACGGAAAGAGTAACTGTACCTGGTCTATTCCCCAGCATGCTGGAGTCCAAACCTCTTGGGCATATGTTTAAGGTGATGGGGGAAAGATTGTAAAGGATTATAAGGGACAACAATCACATGCATAGGGTGATACCTGTATAGAAGCCCCTACGACGGGAAGAAGTTCAGACGGATACAATTTCAATTTTCAAAACTTATTTGTGAATAGGAAGAGTTTCGAGGCCATTGGCCAAAAAGTGGCAAATGGGTCTAGATGTATCGAGATTAGCTGGTCAGTATTGACGAGTTGGACCGGAGGGTCTGTTTCTGTGCTATTCATTTCTTTAACTCTATGTCTTGATGGGCGGCACGGTGGCACAGTGGTTAGCACTGCGCCAGAGACCCAGGTTCAATTCCCGCCTCAGGCGACTGACTGTGTGGAGTTGGCACGTTCTCCCCGTGTCTGCGTGGGTTTCCTCCGGGTGCTCCGGTTTCCTCCCACAGTCCAAAAGATGTACAAATAAGGTGAATTGGCCATGCTAAATTGCCCGTAGTGTTAGTTGTAGGGGTAAATGTAGGGGTATGGGTGGGTTGCGCTTCGGCGGGGCGGTGTGGACTTGTTGGGCTGAAGGGCCTGTTTCCATACTGTAAGTAATCTAATCTAATCTTGATAAGAGTCCACATTACAGAAGAGGCATTAATGAAAGTTTTAAAACACGAAACAGATAAATCACCAGGACATGATCAAGCGTATTCCAGGATGTCGTGGGAAGCTAACGAAGACTTTATGTGGCCCACAGAGAGATATTTGTGCCAGGAGTGTTGGAGGTTGAGGGATGACTTTATACAGGTTTATCAACTCACGAGGGACATGAATACAATAAATCGACAAATTATTTTCCCTGGGCTGGAGGAGTCCAGAACTAAACTTCATAGATTAAGTGTGAGAGAAGAAAGGTATGAAAGAAAACTAAGTGGCAACTTTTTCACGCAGAGGGTGGTAATTGCATTGAATGAGCTGCCAATGCATTTGGTGGAGTTTCGTATAATTGCAACATTGAAAAGGCATCTGAATGGTTATATGAATAGGAAGGGATTGGAAGTCTTATGGTCTTGGTGCTGGCAGGTGGAACTGGATTGGGTTGGGTTATCTGGTCGGCATGGACAAGTTGGACTGAATGTCCATTTCCGTGCTGTACATCTCTCTGACCCTATGACTCTATGTGGGAATTGCTGAAACACTGGAGGTCGCCATAGTGGACAGTGAAGGAGGTTTACTAAAAATACAAAGGGGTCTTGATGAAATGGGTGAGCTGGCTGAAAAACTGCTGACAGAGTTCAATCTGGTCAAATACATTTTGGTTTCAACAAACAATTGTCGAGCTGAGACATTTAATGGTAGGGCATTTAGTCGTGTTGTAGAACAGAGAGACTTCATGTTTTATGTTTGCACCACAGAAAGGCGGGGTGATTAAAATGGTATTTAGCACGCTTGCCTTCATTGGGGGATTTCAAGATTAGGGGCCACATTTTGAAGATTAGAGAAGAGGAATTTAAAGAAAAACGTCACGAGGGACAAATTGTTGCACAGAGGGTGGTTTGTGTCGAAGGACTTGCCGAAGAAGCGGTGGATGTGGATACAGTTACAACGTTTGAAATACATTTGAATAAGTATGTGAGCAGGAAGGTTTGGAAAGTTATAGGCCAGGAACAGGCAAGTGGAACGCGATCACAGGATCAGTTTCAGTGAAGTATGGCTCGCTGATCATGAATTTAATGATGTGTCATTATTTGAAAAAGGCGGCAAGGGAAAGCCAAAGAACTATAGACCGATGAGGTTGATATCAGTGATCAATGATATTAGCTTAAAAATGTGTTGCTGGAAAAGCGCAGCAGGTCAGGCAGCATCAAAGGAGAAGGAGAATAGACTTTTGGGCTTATGCTGCCTGACCTGCTGCGCTTTTAGAGATTAGATTAGATTACATGTTTTAGATTTAATTACATTACAGTGTGGAAACAGGCCCTTCGGCCCAACAAGTCCACACCGACCCGCCAAAGAACAACCCACCCATACCCCTACATTTACCCCTTCACCAAACAGTACAGGCAATTTAGCATGGCCAATTCACCTGACCTGCACATCTTTGGACTGTGGGAGGAAACCGGAGCACCCGGAGGAAACCCACGCAGACACGGGGAGAATGTCCCTCGTATTTATGTCCCTCGTGATTTTATAAACCTGTATAATGTATTCCACAGTTTGTTGCCTGAGGCAGGAATTGAACGCGGGTCTCTGGCGCTGTGAGACAGCAGTGCTAACCACTGTGCCACCGTGCCGCCCACTAACATTTCTAGCAACACATTTTTAAGCTCTGATCCCCAGCATCTGCATTCCTCACTTTTTCCCATCAGTGATCGGTAAGTTGTTGAAAGCTATTATGAGAGCTAGGATTTGCATGCATTTGAAAAGGAAAGGTCTGATTCGGGATAATAAGAGTGGCTTTGTGTGTGTCTCCCAACTGAGTTTGTTGAAGAGGTGCAGAAGAGCATAGATGAAGGCAGAGCAGTAGATGTAATCCGCAATGACATGAGCAAGGCATTTGGTATTGTTTAGCATGGTACACAGCTTAGTAAGTTTCGATTACATGAGATCAGGGAAAGCTAACTAAATGGATACTAAATGAATTTGACGGTAGAAAATAGAGGGTGGTGGTAGAGGGTTGTTGTTCAGCCTGGAGGCCTTTCACCAGCGGTGTGCCATAAGAATTGATGCTGGGTCCTCTGTTTGCCAACATTTACACACATGAGTTGGGTGAGAACGCAACAATTATTGTTAATAACTATTGGTATAGTGGAAGTGAATACAGTTATTGAAGGAATAATGATCAACTGACTAATGGGCCGAGCAATGAAAGATGGAGTTCAATGCAGGTGTTGAATTTTGTTTCGACAAAGGAAGGAGAATTAGCACAGTTAATGGTAGGGCCCTGGGTACTGTTGTTGAACAGAGAGAAACCAAAGGGTGCAGTTATTTTGCTCCGTGAAAGTTGAATCACAAGTGGGGGAGGCGGGATTGTGGATACTGTACATGATGTAGATTATAGTCAAGTTGAGAATGGCACTGGAAAAGCACAGGACGTCAGGCATCAACCGAGGAGCATGAAAATCGTTGTTTCGAGCAAAAGCCCTTCGTCAGGATACACTTGACCTCACTGTTCAGAGAATTGAGTACATGAATTGTAGATATTTGTAACATTGTCCTCAATATTTCTCTTGGGCTTAGGAGGCTGCAGGGTGACCTGATAAAGGATTCTCAAATCACGCATGGTGACTTGTCAAGGGTAGATGAGACCAAACCTAGTGAGTATAAATGAGGCGAGGGAGCAAAGATTTAAAGAGGGAATTGAAGGGTATTATTATCCACATAAGATGGTGAAAATATGGAAGAAACTGCCAGAGCACATGGTAGATACAAGTAACATTGCAACTTCCAAGGACAGGTACAAGGAGAAGAAAATGTTTGAAGGGATATGAGGCAAAAGGAGACAAATGCAACCCGTTCAGTTTAGGAAACGTCCTCAGCATGGACTAGTTGGACCGAAGGTTCTGTTTCAATGATGCATGAATCTATGTTCCAATTACTGGAATGAAGAGACTATGTAGACACGGCATACTGTAGCGATTGATGCAAGTTACAGAGATCGGGATGTTAGTCTGGACTGGAGTCTGTTTCAAATATGTGAAGCGATTGTTGAGAGTGGAGAAGGATACAAAGATAGGAACTGTTATAGGAGTTAGACTGATTGAATCCAATGGTCCACAAAGCATGCCATGGTTACAGCATTGGAAAGGGAACACAGAACAAAAAGATCCCAGGCAGCTTTACCATCCTCTCGTGGGACGCTTGACTTCAGCACTGTTGTACTGATTCACACTAAGCCAGACCTGGATTGATAACTGTGAACTTCCTATGCTGTCTTCGTACAATAAAGCCAAAGATAAGGGTGGGGATTCAGCCTGTGGTGTTTCTGAACTGTGCTCGCCCTCCAACACAGTGTCCATGTGATATCTTATTAGCCAATGTTTAGAGGTGTCTCATGCTCTCTACTTTGGGAACTGTACCTCACTGAAGGATTTATTGAAGGCTCCAGACATCCCCATCATTTGTATCGCTGGTCGACCAACCATCATCAATGAGGTGATGTATGAGACAACCAGCAGTTGGGAGGTCGATTGAGTTTAGGAACTTCGTGAGAACCAACAGGAGATAGAGAAGTGGACAAATTGGAAACTTAGACTGATGCAGTGAGGGTAAGCATGTAGAATAGTACTGATTCCCAAAGCAATCTGGAAAATCATGTGCAATCCCATCTCTCTGGAGTGATTGATACTGTTAGCTCAGGATCTGGAGTAGCTGGAAGAGTGAAAGGCTCTGGCAGAGACAGCAATTCGAAAATCAAAACGAGGGACACCACATGGAGGGATGCTTACTGATATCACAAGAGTGTAGGAAGATTTCAGCATCAAACAATTTTATGGGAAGAAGGGGTGTTGATTCCTGGTGCTCTCATATTAGTGCTCATAGAAAAGGACAGGGCTGGTACACAAGTTCAAGTTCTATGATAGGACAAGATCAATCATGATCCATTTCAAAAGGTAATTATGGAAGTCTACTTGCAGGAAAAGGGAAGTCTGGCAAGGGAGACACTTTAAAAGTGGGATAAACTGAGCCTTCCGCGCCCAGCATCTTCTTGTTAGCGTGCATTGTGAAACATTGGCTGGCTATTAAGGCTCTGGTCAAGAAAAACAGGACACATGTCAGGTACAGTCAGCTTGATCAAGTGAAATCTTAATAGGCATAGGGGCTGGAGAAATGCACTTTGGATGGAAATCAGGAATACAAAAATGGGCGAAAATGTTAAGAATATTGGAAGTGATTGTCCATATATATTAAGGGCAAAAGAGTAACTGGGGAGGAAATGGGGCCTTGAAAGAGCAGTGAGGCCATCGATGTGTGGAACGACAACAGGAGATGACTAAGACACTAAACAAATATTTCACTCGAGAACTTACTGTCGAGAAAGACTGTGGAACTCAGGAAACTGAAGGCCACAAGTGGAATGGTCTGTGCCGTCAGAACATAGAACAGAGAAAAGAACAGGCCCTTTGGTCTACGACGTTGTGCCGACAGTTAATCTTAATGTGAAATAAAATAAGTTTACCTACGCACCCCTCTACTCACTGTTATCTATGTGCATGTCCAGCAGTCTCTTAAGTGTCCCTAATGACTCTGTTTCCACCACCACTCCTGGCAACGCATTCCATGCATTTGCAACTCTCTGTGTATAGAACCTTCCTCAGACGTCCCCTCTATAGTGAATGGTGCAGCGGACGTACAATGTCAGCTGTGAAGGTATACTGTAAAATTGGGGCAGTTCTCTGAGGAGAACAGAAGGCTGAAAGCTGGTATTCACTTGCCATCGAAAGAGGTGAAAAACATTCACCATTAACATCCATCAACTCTCTCCACCGCCCCAAAGGATGCTTCCACATCCAGAAGAGATTTTCCTGCACATGTCACCATGTACTGTGTCTATTGTTCAGGACGGGATTTCCTTATCACTGGGGAGATACGACCCTAATTCGCAGAGCATTGCAGAGAAAATCTCTGGGGCACAAGCACCAAACAATCACACCATGCTGTAGCTGACTTCTTCACCTTCCCCCTCCCACTTCAAACATATGCAAGCCCTGGGTCTCGTCCACCATCAAATGCAAGAACAATTCACCTTCCTCGAAGGGACCCATCAACCAATCAGCATCAATGTTAACTTCACCAGTTTCCTCAACTCCCCTCCCTATCCTCCCATCGCAGATCAAACCCTCCAACACGGCTCCACCTTCTTGACTGTCCCATCTGTCCATCTTCCTTGCTAAGAATCAGCTCCACTCCGCTCCAAGCTATCATCATCACCCTGCAACCTGCATAAACTGATTTATTTCCCAGCACCACTCCCATTCCAGCGCCACCCACCCTCCTATTTATCTATCAGCACCCTTATACCTCCCCTCAATCCAGATTAAGGGCTTCTGACTGGAATGTCGATTTTCCTGCTCCTGATGTTGCTTGACTGGCTATGCTTTTCCAGACTAAAACTTTTTGAATCAGCTTGACATTTTCAAATTCATGAAGGGTCCAAAGAGAGAAAATAAGGAACGAAAATGCTCCAACGTATGAAAGTGACTAGAACAGCTCGGCAGCGATTGACGGTCATCAGGAAAGGAAGTGGAAGTGACATGAGGAAGAATGGGTTCGCACAGGGACTGGCACATGTCCATAAATCACTATCGGACAGTGACAAAGGTTCTGATTCGATGGACAGAAAGGGGAATTCGATGCTTACGTGAAAAGGATCCATTTCAGAGTCACATGGAGAGAGCAATAGAATGGTACTGGAGAGCTAGCAGAGAGAAGGTGAGCTGCAAGACCTCCGTCTGTGTAACGGCACACTTGGTGATTCTGTGTGAAACCAGATTTGGAACAACAGAATCTGGGAAGTTTGACAACGTGTTTATTGACACAACAGCATATTACACAACAGCAAATAAAGAGTTATGACATCATTCTTAACGTTACATGCTACATGCCAGATGGAAAACTGAGTATTTCTCTGAATCACTGAAAATGTTCTTCACAGATACTGACATCAGGAATGGCGCTTTCGGAACGAATGGTGTGTAACCCCGTGATCAATGCCGTCTCTTCCTGTGTGGCAGTTCCATGAGCACTGCAATTTGCTGTGCTTCCAGTCAAGTAGATGCTAAAATATATTACGTAAAATATTGCGAAGCTAGCACAGAGGAGGTGATACGCTTGTGAACGTTTGAATGCCCGTACCCCATCTCTGTTGGTCTGCTGTTGCTGGGAGCCATTTCTTACTGAAACCCCTGTCATTCTGCTGCAACAAGAGGAGTTGGAGTGTCCTGATATATTGAAGTATAAATTGGGGACCATTCAGTAACAAAATGTCAGTACATGTTATTAACACCACGCTGACCGCAAATGAACGAAGCGACTGCCCAGAGATTCGGCTGTGTGATTAAACCCCATGATGAACAGTTTGTGTTTTCATTATCATAGTGGGAAAACTGAACATTTACCCAAACAATGGGCATCCACCTACATGTAACATTGTTCACAAATAAAACTGACAACAAATCATCTCTTGTGCTGGAAATGAACTGGAAAGAACACTTTGACCAGTGAATACCGCCGACAGCAAACTCTGTTGCCATGTAAAATTCAGAGAGGGAAACCTTCACAACACACCGTGAGCCAGGTGTGATTTGAACACACAGCTCTCTGAGTAGGAGTCAGACACGCCACAAGCCAATAGCCACATTCTTGTTGCTGTGCTCCTTCAAGGAAGATATCGTACTGTGATAATTTTACATTAAGACTAGCAATACAGGTCAAATATTAATGCATGTTCTGTCTCGTTCGCTCTCTGTTCTTCTGTCTCTCAAAACAATGTAACCTTCTGCTGTCTGCTCTTACTTCCCTTCTGACTCCCTCATTTCTCTCTTTTACAATTCAATGTCTCTACTCATTTCTACTTGGCCTTTCCCCTGCTGCTTCATAGATTCGGCTCTAAACTTGTCTCTGCGGAGACTCATTTGAGACTGTACGTCATAGGGTGGATTCAGGACAGAGACAACGAGAGACAAAGAATTTGCGTGGGGTTAAGAAAACACGGACAGGGTTCCATTCCCATTTTCCTGTAATTGTTCAGGCTGCAGATTTACGTTGTATTACTGGCCAAGCTAAATTGTCCATCGTGTTAGGTGAAGGGGTAGATGTAGGGGAATCGGTCTGGATGGGTTGCCCTTCGGAGGGTCGGTGTGGACTTGTTGGGATGAAGGGCCTGTTTCAACACTGTAAGTAATCTAATCTAATCTAATCCATATACTCAGACTTTTACTGGTGACATGGATGAGTTTGCAGTGACTGGGATCAGGCAGGCACAATGAAAGCCTCAGCCTGTATTTTGATAAAGTAAAACTGGTAGAGGACAATTGCTCTTTCAGTAACTGTGGTCTGAAGATGGACCTCGCTGACACCCAGATGTTGATGTAGGTCGATAGTGGAAAGCTGATGGAATTTAACTTGGTGGTAAATTAGAAAGCAAACAAAACAGGAATAATCTCGGGATTATGATTTAATGATGCTGGGGCCAAGGTCCTTGGAAAATTTGTTAACCGGGGTCTGTCGATAGGACTTTAAATTAAATCATGGGAGTTGACTTCATTTGCATAGAAAACTGCGGAAAAAAAAATAAAAGCTTGGTGTCACGAATAGTTTTTTGGAAGAAACGTCTCATCGCAGGAAAAAAACTATGCTGTTAAGAGAAGATGCAATTGCACCTGCCGTCCTAAATGTCAGCTAATGGTTACAATTCAGCACTATCACCGCTGTGGTTTGGTTTCATTGCCTGGTCAGGGAAGCAGGATTATTGTTCCTGATAAGGACAACAACAAAAGCGGAGCATCTTTGACAGGAAACGCATTTTACACGCGTCCGCATGTGCCTTGAAATATTGCTGCAGGGCCGCAAGGTGGCTCACTGGTTAGCACTGCTGCCTCACAGAGCCTGAGACATGGTTTGAATCCAACTGGGTCGACTGTCAGTAAGGTGCCTTATTCAGGAACAAATAAAGAGTAATAGGGTAAGGAATTGTTCTGTGAGGGTTAATCCCTGGAGGATCGGTGTGAATTTGTTGCATCAAATGGCCAGTTTCTTAACTGTCGGCATTCTATGATAACTTACTGTGTTGTTTTAGCACATGTTCAGAGAGTGGAGAAAAGTGAAGAAAAACAGTCATTTCCCAGTCAGTGCTTGATCCATTGTGTGATAACCAACCGATTCACCTGTGACTGAACTAGCTCCCATCTTCCCTACACTGGTAATGACAGTATACAACATTCGAGCATGTTTTCATGTGTTGCATTGGAACAGCATCCTTTCTCAAGATGGACTTCCCTGGGATATAAAGAGATGATAAAAGACATGGATGGCGATGACTGGAATCAAAAGATGTCAGGAAGAATGGACAGCGTCTACTGGGAAGCAAAAAACGAATGGAAAGGAAGCCAACGAAGTATTGGGGGATAACGCCATTAGAAAAGACAACGCGGGGTTTCATGGGATGGTGGAACAGACGAATAGATCATGTGGCGTGAAACCAGGTAAAACTGAGTTGCGTCCATATGGAAGTTTCCCAGATGATGTGAAGTTGGTGAGAGTAAACAGGAGGGAAAATCCTTCATTCAGATGGATCTATAACTAGACTTTCGAGCTTCAAAACTAGCGATGAATGATAAGGAAAAGTTTAGAGCACGGTTTTTTTTTCATTCTCCAGTAATTGAAATCGAAACTGATTATTTTTCAGGAAAAACGTGTCAGATTCTGATTTTAAAATATTTGTAAAATTGCCTGCAGAAACATAATGAGTGAATTTCACCAAGACAGGGAGTCTGGGCAGGCGGGTCGGGTAAGCGTTAGCTGCACAATTTCTAATTGGTTAACGTTAATTGGAAAAATACCACATAACACCTCCAACTGAGTACGATTAAGTGTAGAAAGTGCTGGTTGTGAAGAAAGGTTTAGCAGCTTGTTCTACGTGAACTTCCATAAATTGTAAAAGAACTTAACTGTTTCTGTTAGCTCAGCATTAAAGGGAAGTTGGTAAGCTCAGTCCGCTGCATAATTGGTTCATGATGTAAAGTGATGCCAACACTGTGGGATTAATTCTCGCAATGTGTCAGCTTACCATCAGAATTCCGATCTCCCCACTCACCTAACCCTTTATACGATGGCAATAATCAAAGCGAAATTATACTATAGTGAGTTGGAACTGACCTGTCGATGGAATGCACCATTTTTTTTCATCTAAAGCCTTGGACATTTGGCTGCAATCACAGAGAAGGGAGTGAGACCATTTGCTGCTCACCCATCTCCCCCCAAAATATCCAGTCACAAGACTGGAAAAATGTTCCTGTTTGAATCCTATAATCTTTAAAGCAGTACTTCAAACATCTTTATCATTTCGGTTCCAGTTTTTGCCGACAACATTGTTCAATGAGATAAATCTAATAATTTTTGGATTGTTTTAATGGCCTGTGCGAGGTTGCAACAAAATCAGTAACATGAAACGAACTAAACATCCTTTCCAGAATTTAACACAGCACAGGATCAGCGATATGAGAAACGTCAACATCTTCAAACGTCACCTCTGTATCTCTATTGAGAGATGGATATTTCCTCAGGGAGTATTTCTGCTGTTTGTAAGTAACTGAGGTATTTCCCAAGGACAGAACACTCCACAAAATCATTTTTTAAAAAATAAATGCCGTTTCAATCAACGTTCTTTTGCAACTTTTAAATATATATGCGCACACGCATACATGCAAGTGCACACACATTTTTATATACATGTATATATTTGCGTGTATATATATATATATATATATATATATATACACACATTTGAAATTTCTTTCTGTAGAATGTGAGAGGTAAGGGTTTTCAATAATGTCCCAGATATCCACATCTGCGGAAAATGCACCCAACTCCAGTTCCTCGACAACTGCGTTCGGGAACTGTAGCTTGAGGTCAGATCATTTTGAAGTCTGAGTGGAATTGAGCGAAGTTATAGGGAGGCAGTAACACTTCAGCTACAAGAAATAGATAAATGGGATACAGTCGGGAGACGAAACACTAACAGGCAGACAGTGCAGGCATCTGCTGTGGCCGTGCCCCTCAGTAACATGTATACCATATTTGTTATTTTTGGGCTGGATGACTTACGACGGGTAAGCCATGGGGTACAGGTCTCTGGCACAGAGTTTGCCCCTTTTTCTCAGAAGGGTGGGGGAGAGAGGAGGAGAGCATTTGTTATTGGGGACTCCATATCGATGGGAACAGATTGAGATTCTGTGGATATAGAGCAGACTCATGATTGGTCTGTTGTCTCCCAGCTACCAGGGTTTGTGATGTCTCGCATCGTGTTTTCAGGATCCTAAAGGGAGAGGGGGAGCAACCCCAAGTCATTGTCCACATATGCACCAACAACATCGGTAATAAAAGTGATGTGGATGTATGGCAGAATTTCAGGGATCGAGGGTGACATCTTAAATCTAGAACAAACAGATTTGTTCTCTCTGATTTGTTTCCCATTCTACATGGTAGTGAGGTGAAGTGTAGGGAGAGAGCAGTTGAAAATGTTGTGACAAGGATGGTGTAGGAGGGAGAGATTCCGATACCTGGATAGTTGCGGCTCATACTGGAGTCGATGAACCTTTACAAACAGGATGGTCTTCACCTGAATCAGAAGAGTACCAATACCCTGAGGGGATAATTTGCCAAAGCTCTTCATGAGAGTTTGAACGAATTCAGCAGAGGAGTGGGAAACTGAATTGTAGCTCCAGTTTGCAGGTGGTTGTGAGTGGTTATGTCATAAATAGCTTTTCAGGTTTACAAGAGTGTACTGGCAAAGCTGAAGGTGGCTTGAAGTGTGTTTACTTTAACGCCAGAAGCATCTGGAATAAGGTAGGTGCCATAGGTTGTTACCTGTGACTTCGATGTTGTGGCCATTTCAGAGACATGAACGGAGGACTGAAGGGAATGGTTGTTCCTGGTACCTCAGTTTCGATTTTTCAGTCAGAACAGGAGGGTCGTTTCAGAGGGGGAGATGTGGCATTATTCGTCAAGGACAGTACTATGGTAGCAAAAAGGATATTGGTGAGGACGCGACTGAATCTGCTGAGGTAGAATGGACTGAGATTAGAATCAGGAATGGAGAGGTCACCACAAAAATGTTCTAGATATATGGAGGAAAAGATTGCAAAGATGATTCTGGATCGGAGCAAAAGTGACAGGGTAGTTGTTATGGGGAGCTTTCACTTTCCAAATATTGATTGGAAATGTTATCGGTTCAGCACCTCGGACCGGTCAGTTTTTGTCCAATGTGTGCAGGAGGGTTTCCTGACGCAGCATGTAGAGAGGCCAACAAGACGCAAAGCAACATTGGATTTGTTTATGGGTAATGAACTCAGCCAGCTGTTCTCTTTGGAGGTTAGTGAGCACTTTGTTGATAGGGGCCACAATTCGGTTATGTTTATTTAGTGATGGATAGGAATAGGGATTTATTGCAGAGCATGAGGTATCACGGGGAGTAAGGCCATTATGATGCCATTCGGCAAGAGTTAAGATGCACCGCATGTGGAAAGTAACTTCAAGGGTTGTGCACACCTGAAATATGGAGCTTGTTCAGGGAAAAGCTACTGCATGTCCTTGGTAAGTATGCATGCGTCATGCAGGGAATATGAGGTCGACACAGGGAGCTGGGTTTACTGGAGAAGTTGAATCTCTTGTGAAGAAATAGAAGGAGGCGTATGTAAACATGAGATATGAAGGCTGAGGTAGGACACTTGGGAATTAAAAGCTAACCAGGAAGGGCCTAAAGAGAGAGCTACTTCGAGCGAAGAGGAGGCATGAGAAGTCTTTGTCAGGCAGGAAGAATCCTGAAGCTTTCAATTGATAGTTCAAGAATAAAAGAATATCTAGCATATGATTATGGCCTGTCAAGAACAGAAGTACGAAGTTGTCAGCGGAGTCCAAGGATAGCAGAGACGCTGAACTTTTTTTTATCATATCAAAAATGAAAAAGACAATGTTGTCGAAGAGAGTATTGAGATGCAACATATTAGAAGAAACGAAATTGACATTCATAAAGAGGAGTTTTCAGCAATTCATGAAAGTCTAAAAATAGGTTTATCCCCTGGACTTGATGGGATGTATCCGAGGATTCTCTGCGAATCGTGGGAGGAGATTGCAGAACTTTTGACTATAAGCTTTATTTCGTCAGTGTTTATGTCATTAGTGCTAGAAGACCCGAGTTTAGCAAATATTGTCCCCTTCTTCACGAAGGGGAGTAGAGACAATGCTGGTAATTATAGAACAGTGATCCTTAGCTTTCTTGCAGCTAATTTTTTGGAACAGATTATGAGAGATCGGATTTATGATCATCGAAAAAGGAAGAAGTTGATTCGGGATAGTGAGTACGATTTTATGAATAACAGGTTGTGCCCCACAAACCTTATTGAGGTCTTTGAGAAGGTGAGCAAACAGGTGGATGAGAGTAAAGTGGTTGATGTGGTGGATATGGTTTTCAGTAAGGCATTGTCGGCTGTTGCATGAAATACAGAGTCATGGGATTGAGGATGGTTTAGCGGTTTGGATCAGAAACTGGCTCGCTGAAAGAAGACAGAGTGTGGCAGTTCATGGGAAATGATAATCCTGGAATTCAGTAACTGATGGTGTACTACAAGGTTCCTTTTTGTGTCCGCTGATGTTTGTCATTTTTATAAATGACCTGGATTAGGGCATGGAATGAAAGTTACCACCCACATTGACAGGTTTGTTTGCAAGGAGTACAGTGTGTTAGTTTTTCAGTTTCAGAGCGAAATTAACACTTTGCAGCTCCAGAAATTAACTGGTGTGGCCGCACTCGTAGAGTTGCGTGCATTTCTGGTCGGCGCATTATACGATGGATATGAAAGCATTGGAAAGGGTGCAGAGGACATTTTCTAGGATGTTGCCTTCTATGGAGAGATGGTCTTACGAGGAAAGGTTGAGGGACCTGAGGCGGTTTTTGATAGCCACAAGAAGTTTGAGGAGTGAGTTTAGAGAGACATAGAAGATGATCAGAGGTTGCCATAAGGTGGACAGTGAAGGCATTTTTCTTCAAATGGTAATTTTGGCACAAGGACACATCGATGTAAATTGAGGGTGATAGATACCGAGGTAGGTTCCTTTATCAGTGAGTAGTAAGGGTGCTGAACGCCTTGCCTTCAACACCCGTAGACTCAACAACTTTCAGAGATGGAAATGTGTTGCTGGAAAAGCGCAGCAGGTCAGGCAGCATCTAGGGAACAGGAGAATCGACGTTTCGGGCATTAGCCCTTCTTCAGGAATGAGGAAAGTTGGTCCAGCAGGCTAAGATAAAAGATAGGGAGGAGGGACTTGGGGGAGGGGCGTCGGAAATGTGATAGGTGGAAAGAGGTCAAGGTGAGGGTGATAGGTCAGACTGGGGTGGGGGCGGAGAGGTCGGGAAGAAGATTGCAGGTTAGGAAGGCGGTGCTGAATTTGACTGAGACAGGCTGGGGGGAAGGGAAATGAGGAAACTGGTGAAATCCGTGTTCATCCCTTGTGGTTGGAGGGTTCCTAGCCGGAAGATGAGGCGTTCTTCCTCCAACCGTCGTTTCGCTGTGGTCTGACGATGGAGGAGTCCAAAGACCTGCATATCCTTGGTGGAGTGGGAGGGGGAATTGAAATGTTGAGCTACAGGGTGGTTGGGTTGGTTGGTCCGGGTGTCCCAGAGGTGTTCCCTGAAACGCTCCGCAAGTAGGCGGCCCGTCTCCCCAATATAGAGGAGGCCACATCGGGTGCAAAGGATGCAATAGATGATATGTGTGGAGGTACAGGTGAATCTGTGGCGGATATGGAAGTTTCCTTTGGGGCCTTGGAGGGAGGTGAGGGGGGAGGTGTGGGCGCAAGTCTTGCACCTCCTGCGGTTGCAGGGGAAGGTGCCGGGAGTGGAGGTTGGGTTGGTGGGGGATGTGGATCTGACGAGGGAGTCACGGAGGGAGTGGTCTTTACGGAATGCTGATAGGGGAGGGGAGGGAAATATATCCTTGGTGGTGGGGTCCGTTTGGAGGTGGCGGAAATGGCGGCGGATGATGCGCTGTACATGGAGGTTAGTGGGGTGGTAGGTGAGGACCAGTGGGGTTCTGTCCTGGTGACGGTTGGAGGGGCGGGGTTCAAGGGCGGAGGACCGGGAAGTGGAAGAGATGCGGTGGAGGGCATCGTCGACCACGTCGGGGGGGAAATTGCGGTTCTTGAAGAAGGAGGCCATCTGGGATGTGCGTTTTTGGAACTGGTCCTCCTGGGAGCAGATGCGTCGGAGTCGAAGGAATTGGGAGAATGGGAGAGTCAGACAGTGTCATTGTGTCTCAGCGAGAGTCAGAGAGTGTCACAGTGTGCCTCAGAGAGTGTCACACTGTGCCTCAGAGAGTGTCACTGTGTGTCTCAGAGAGTGTCATAAAGAGTCAAATGTGTCACAGTCTATCAGAGAATGTCACAGTGTGTCGGAGTCAATCAGAGAGCGTCACATTATGTTTTAGAGAGAGCCAGAGAGTGTTACAGTGTGGCTCAGGGAGTGTCAAAGAGGGTCAGAGTGTGTCACAGTCTGTCTCAGAGAGTCAGAGAGAGTCAGAAAGTGTCACAGTGTGTCTTAGAGAGTGTCACAGTGTATCAGTGAATATCATAGTGTGTCAGAGAGTGTCAGAGTGTGTATTAGAGAATGGCATAGTGTATCAGAAAGTGTCACAGTGTGTCAGAGAGTGTCACAGTGTTTCACAGACTATCAGAGAGTGTCACAGTGTATTTTAGAGAGTGTCAGAGAGAATCAGAAAGGGTCATAGTGTGGCTCTGAGAGTGTCAGAGAATGTCCGAGATTGTCACAGTATGTTAGCGATTGTCGCAGTGTGTCAGAGAGAGAGTCAGAGAGTGTTACAGTGTGTCACAGTCTGTCAGAGAGGGTCACAGTGTATCTCAGAGAGTGTAAGAGAAGGTCAGAGAGAGTTAGAGAGTGTTACAGTGTGTTTCAGTAAGTGCCACAGTGTATCTCTGAGAGTGTCAGAGAATGTCAGAGAGCATCCCAGTGTGTCAGAGAGTTTCACAGTGTGTCAGAGATTGTCACAGTGTGTCAGAGAAGAGTCAGCAAGTATCTGTGTGTGTCTCAGAGATTGTCAGAGAAAGTCAGAGAGGGTCCCAGTGTGTCAGAGAGAGTCACAGTGTGTCTTGGAGAGTGTCAGAGAGAGCCAGAGAGTGTCACAGTGTGGCACAGTCTATCAGAGAGTGTCACAGTCTGTGTCGGATAGTGTCAAAGCGAGTCAGACAGTGTCACAGTGTGTTTCTGAAAGAGAGAGAGGCAGAGAGCGTCATAACGTCTCAGCTGGAGACAGAGAGTGTGACAGTCTGTCTCAGAGAGTGTCAGACCGTGTTACAGTGTGTCAGAGATTGCCACAGTGTGTCAGAGATTGTCACAATGTGTCAGAGAGTGTCTGAGAGGGTCAGCAAGTGTCACAGTCTGTCAGAGAGTGTCACAGTGTGTTTCAGAGAGTGTCTGAGAGAGTCAGAGAGTGTCACGGTGTGTCTCAGAGAGAGGGAGAGACAAAGAGTGTCACAGAGAGTGTCAGAAAGGGTCACAGTATCACAGAGAGAGTCACAGTGTCTCAGAGAGAATCACTGTGTCTCAGAGAGTGTCACTGTGTGTCTCAGACAGTTTCACAATGTCTCAGAGAGTGTCACTCTGTGTCAGAGAGAGTCACATTATGCCAGAGAGATAGTCAGAGAGTGTCACAGTGTGTCTCAGAAATTTGCAGAAAGTGTCTCAGTTTGTCTCAGAGAGTGTCAGACGGTGTCACATTGTGTCTCAGAGAGTGTCACGGTGTATCAGATAGTGTCACAGTCGGTCTGAGAGTGTCACAGTGTGTCTCAGGAAGTGTCAGAGAGAGTCACAGTCTGTCAGAGAGTGCCACAGTCTGTCAGAGAGTGTCCCAGTGTGTCTCAGAGAGAGTAAAAAAGTGTCACAGTGTGCCTCAGAGAGTGTCATAGTGTGTCAGAGAGAGAGTCGGAGAATGTCACCGTGTGTCTCAGAAAGAGTCAGAGAGTGTGACAATGTATCTCAGAGTCAGTGTCAGAGAGTGTCACAGTGTGTATCAGAGAGACTCAGTGAGTATCACTGTGTGTCTCAGAGAGTGTGAGAGCGTGTCATGCAGTGTCACACTGTGTCACTGTCTAGCATAGAATGTCACATTGTGTCAGAGTCTATCAGAGTGTGTCACAGTATGATTTAGAGAGTGTTAGAGTCAGAGTGTGTAACAGTGTGTCTCAGAGAGTGTCAAAGAGGATCAGAGTGTGTCACAGTGTGTCTCAGAGAGTCAGAGAGAGACAGAAAGTGTCACAGTGTGTCTTAGAGAGTGTCGCAGTGTATCAGAGAATTTCACTGTGTGTCAGAGTGTGTCACAGTCGGTCTGAGAGTGTCACAGTGTGTCACAGTATGTCAGAGAGTGTCACAGTGTGTCAGAGAGAGAGTCAGACATTGTCACAGTGTGTCTCAGAGAGAGTCACACAGTGTCACAGTCTGTCAGAGAGTGTCATAGTGTGCCTCAGAGAGTGTAAGGGAGTGTCAGTGAGAGTTAGAGAGTGTCACAGTGTGTTGCAGAGAGAGTCAGAGAGTGCCACAGTGTACTTCTGAGAGTGTCAGAGAAAGACAGAGAGCATCCCAGTGTGTCAGAGAGTGTCACAGTGTGCCAGAGATTGGCATAGTGTGTCAGAGGAGTGTCAGAGAGTGTCACAGTGTGTCTCAGAGAGAGTCAAAAAGTGTCACAGTGTGCCTCAGAGAGTGTCACAGTGTGTCAGAGAGAGATAGTCAGAGAGTGTCACAGTGTGTCTCGGAGAGAGTCAGAAAGTGTCACAATGTGTCTCAGAGTCAGAGAGTGTCATAGAGATTCACAGAGTGTCAGAGAGAGAGTCAATGAATGTAACAGTGTGTCTCAGAGAGAGTCAGTGAGTATCACTGTGTGTCTCAGAAAGTGTCAGAGAGTGTCATGAAGTGTCACACTGTCTCACAGTCGATCAGAGAATGTCACAGTGTGTCAGAGTCTATCAGAGAGTGTTACTATGATTTCGAGAGTGTTAGAGAGAGTCAGAAAGTGTCAGAGTGTGTCTTAGAGAGTATCACCGTGTATCAGTGAATATCATAGTGTGTCAGAGAGTGACACAGCGTGTCATAGTCTGTCTGAGGGTGTAATAGTGTGTCTCAGTAAGTGTCAGAGAGTGTCACAGTGTGTCACAGTATGTAAGAGAGCATCACAGTGTGTCAGAGTATCACGGTTTGTCCCAGAGTGTTACGGTGCCTCAGAGAGAGACAAAGATGGTTGCTGTGTGTCTCAGCGTGTCAGAAAGTGACCCAGTGTCTTAGAAAGTGTTACAGTGTGTCAGAGAGAGTCACAGTGTGTCTCAGAGAGTGTCAGAGAGAGCCAGGGAGTGTCAGAGAGTGTCGCAGTCTGGCAGAGAGTGTCACAGTATGTCAGAGAGAGACAGAGAGAATCTCTGTGTGTCTCAGAGAGTGTCAGAGAGAGCCAGAGAGTGTCACAGTGTGTCTCAGATAGTGTCAAAGCGAATCAGACAGTGTCACAGGGTGTCTCAGCGAAGAGAAAGACAGAGAGCATCACAGCGTGTCTCAGAGTGGCAGAAAGTGTCACAGTGTGTCATAGATTGTCGCAGTGTGTCAGAGAGTCTTTGAGTGAGTCATTGAGTGTCACATTCTGTCAGAGAGCGTCACAGTACGTTTCAAAGAGTGTCTGAGAGAGTCAGACAGTGTTTCAGTGTGTCTCAGAGAGTGCTAGAAAGTGTTACAGTGTCTCAGAGAGACTCACAGTGTCTCACAGAGGGTCACAGTGTCTCAGAGACTGTCACATTGTGTCAGAGAGAGAGTCGGAGAGTGTCACACCGTGACTCATAGTGTGTCACTGTGTGTCAGAAAGTAGTACAGTTGTTTCAGAGTGTCAGAGAGTGTGACAGTGTGTCAGAGAGAGATTCAGAGATTGTCACAGTGTATCTGAGAGACTATCAGAGTTTGTCAGTGTGTCACAGAGAGTGTCAAAGTGTGTCTCAGAGCGAGTCACAATGCGTCACAATGTGTCTCAGAGCGTGTCACATTCCGACTAAGAGTGTATCAGATGGAGTCACAAAGTGTCACAGTGTGTCTCAGACAGGTTCACAATGTCTCAGAGAGTGCCACAGTGTATCAGAGAGAATGGTAGAATTCTAGTAGTGGGAAGCTCTGTGTGGAGGCTGAAGAGATTGGGGAGACACTGAATGAATACTTTTCATCAGTATTCACACAGGAACAGGACATTGTTGTCAATGTGAATAGTGAGTCACAATTAATTAGAATGGACAGCTTTGAGGGATGTAGGGAAGAGGTGTTAGAAATTCTGGAAGGGGTGAAAATAGATAAGTCCTCTGGGCCTGATGGCATTTATCCTAGGATTCTCTGGGAAGCAAGGGAGGAGGTTGCAGAGCCATTGGCCTTGATTTTTATGTCCTCGTTGTCTACAGGAGTAGTGCCAGAAGACTGGAGGCTAGCAAATGTGGTTCCCTTGTTCAAGAAGGGGAGTAGGGATAACCCTAGTAACTATAGGCCGGTGAGTATCACTTCTATTGTGGGCAAAGTCTTAGAGAGAATTGTACGGGATAAGATTTATGAACATCTGGATAGGAATAATGTGATCAAGGATAGTCAGTATGGTTTTGTGAAGGGCAGGTCATGCCTCACAAACCTTATTGAATTCTTTGAGAAGGTGACTAAGGAGGTGGACGAGGGTAAAGCGGTAGATGTGGTGTATATCGATTTTAGTAAGGTGTTTGATAAGGTTCCCCATGGTAGGCTACTGCAACAAATACGGAGGTATGGCATCGAGGGTGAGTTGGAGGTTAGAATTAGGAATTAGCTGGCTGGAAAAAGACAGAGGGTAATAGTTGATGGTAAAGGTTCATCTTGGAGTGGCATTACTAGCAGTGTTCCGCAAGGATCTGTTTTGGGACCATTTCTGTTTGTAATTTTTATAAATGACCTGGAGGAGGGGCTAGAAGGTTGGGTGAGCAAGTTTGCAGATGATACGAAAGTCGGTGGCGTTGTTCACAGTGAGGAAGAATGTGGCAGGTTACAGCGGGATATAGATAAGTTGCAATTCTGGGCAGAAAGGTGGCAAATGGAGTTCAATGTAGCTAAGTGTGAGGTGATTCACTTTGGTAAGAGTAACAAGAAGATGGGGTACTGGGCTGATGGTGGCATACTTGATGAGCAGAGTGGATGAGCAGAGGGAACTTGTTGTCCATGTACACAGATCTTTGAAAGTTGCCACCCAGGTAAATAGTGCGGTGAAGAAGGCATATGGCGTACTGGCTTTTATTGGTAGAGGAATTGAGTTCCGGAGTACTGAGGTCATGTTGCAGTTGTATAAGACTCTGGTGCGGCCGCATCTGGAATATTGTGTGCAGTTTTGGTCGCCATACTATCGGAAGGATGTGGAGGCACTGGAACGGGTGCAAAGGAGGTTTACCAGGATGTTGCCTGGTATGCTAGGAAGATCATATGAGGAAAGGCTGAGGCACTTGGGGCTGTTTTCATTGGAGAAAAGAAGGTTTAGGGGTGACTTGATAGAGGTGTACAAGATGATTAGGGGTTTAGATAGGGTTGACCATGAGAACCTTTTTCCACGTATGGAGTCAGCTATTACAAGGGAGCATAGCTTTAAATTAAGGGGTGGAAGGTATAGGACTGATGTTAGGAGTAGATTCTTTACTCAGTGAGTAGTGAGTTCATGGAATGCCCTGCCAGTAGCAGTGATGGACTCTCCCTCTTTATGGGCATTTAAGCAGGCATTGGATAGTGGGTTAGTGTAGGTTAGGTGGGCTTGGATCGGCGCAACATCGAGAGCCAAAGGGCCTGTACTGCGCTGTATTGTTCTATGTTCTATATTCTATGAATGTCAGAGAGTTTCACAGTGTGTCTCAGAGAGTGTCACAGTGTGTCTCAGAGAGAGTCAGAGAGTGTCACAGTGTTTCTCAGAGAGATTCAGAGAGTATCACTGTGTGTCTCAGAGAGTGTCAGAGAGTGCCACGTGGGTGTCAGAGAGAGTCATAAAGTGTAACAGTGTGTCACAGTCTATCAGAGAGTGTCACAGTGTGTTTTAGAGAGTGTCAGAGAGAATCAGACAGTGGCACAGTGCGTCTCTGAGAAGGTCAGAGAGTGTCGCAGTGTGTCAGGGATTGTCACAGTGTGTCTCAGAGAGAGTCAGAGAGTGTCTCAGTGTGTCTCCGAGAGTGTCAGACAGTGTCACAGTGTGTATCAGAGAGAGAGAAAGTCAGAGCATGTCACAATGTGTTTCAGAGTCAGAGAGAGTCAGAGAGTGTCACAGTGTGTCTAAGAGAGTATCACAGTGTATCAGTGAATATCACAGTGGGTCAGACAGTGACAAAGCATGTCACAGTCGGTCTGAGAGTGTCACAGTGTGTCACAGGCTGTCAGAGAGTGCAACAGTCTGTCTGAGAGTGTCCCAATCTGTCAGAGAGAAAGCCAGAGAGTGTCACAGTGTGTCTCAGAGAGAGTCAAAAAGTGTCACAGTGTGCCTCAGAGAGTGTCACAGTGTGTCTCAGAGAGAGTCAGAGAGTGTCACTGTGTGTTTCAGAGAGTGGCAGAGAGTGTCATAAAGTATCACAGTTTGTCACAGTTTATCAGAGAGAGTCACAGTGCGTCAAAGTCTATCAGAGAGTGTCACAGTATGTTTTAGAGAATGTCAGAGAGAGTTAGATACTGCTCCAGTGTGTCTCAGAGAGTGTCAAAGAGGGTCAGAGCGTGTCACCGTGTGTCTCAGAGAGTCAAAGAGAGTCAGAAAGTGTCACAGTGTGTATTAGAGAGTATCACAGTGTATCAGTGAATATCACAGTGAGTCAGAGAGTGACACAGCGTGTCAAAGTCTGTCTGAGAGTGTCACAGTGTGTCTCAGGAAGTGTCAGAGAGTGTCACAGTGTGTCACAGTATGTCAGAGAGCATCACAGTGTGTCAGAGTATCACGGTTTGTCCCAGAGTGTTACAGTGCCTCAGAGAGAGACAAAGATCGTTACTGTGTGTCTCAGAGTCTCAGAATGTGACCCAGTGTCTTAGAAAGTGTTACAGTGTGTCAGAGGTTGTCACAGTGTGTCTCAGAGATAGTCGGAGAGTATCTCTGCATGTCTCAGAGTGTCAGAGAGAGCCAGGCAGTGTCACAGTGTGCCGCAGTCTGTCAGAGAGTGTCACAGTGTGTCAGAGAGAGACAGAGAGAATCTCTGTGTGTGTCAGAGAGTGTCAGAGAGAGCCAGAGAGTGTCACAGTGTGTCATGGTCTGTCATAGAGTGTCACAGTCTGTCTCAGATAATGTCAAAGCGAATCAGACAGTGTCACAGGGTGTCTCAGAGAGACAGAAAGACAGAACGCATCACAGTGTGTCTCAGAGTGGCGGAAAGTGTCACAGTGTGTCATAGATTGTTGCAGTGTGTCAGAGAGTCTTTGAGTGAGTCATTGAGTGTCACATTCTGTCAGAGTGTCACAATACGTTTCAAAGAGTGTCTGAGAGTCAGTGAGTGTTTCAGTATGTCTCAGAGAGTGCTAGAAAGTGTTACAGTGTCTCAGAGAGACTCTCAGTGTCTCACAGAGGGTCACAGTGTCTCAGAGACTGTCACATTGTGTCAGAGAGAGAGTCGGAGAGTGTCACACCGTGACTCATAGTGTGTCACTGTGTTTCAGAGAGTATTATAGTTGTTTCAGAGTGTCAGAGATTGTCACAATGTGTCTGAGAGACTATCAGAGTGTGTCACAGTGTGTCTCAGAGCGTGTCACATTCCGACTCAGAGTGTATCAGATGGAGTCACAGAGTGTCACAGTGTGTCTCAGACAGTTTCACAATGTCTCAGAGAGTGCCACAGTGTATCAGAGAGAATGATAGAATTCTAGTAGTGGGAAGCTCTGTGTGGAGGCTGAAGAGATTGGGGAGACACTGAATGAATGCTTTTCATTAGTATTCACGCAGGAACAGGACATTGTTGTCGATGTGAATAGTGAGTCACAATTAATTAGAATGGACGACTTTGAGGTATGTAGGGAAGAGGTGTTGGAAATTCTGGAAATGGTGAAAATAAATAAGTCCCCTGGGCCTGATGGCATTTATTCTAGGATTCTCTGGGAAACAAGGGAGGAGGTTGCAGAGCCATTGGCCTTGATTTTTATGTCATCGTTGTCTACAGGAGTAGTGCCAGAAGACTGGAGGCTAGCAAATGTGGTTCCCTTGTTCAAGAAGGGGAGTAGGGATAACCCTAGTAACTATAGGCCGGTGAGTATCACTTCTGTGGTGGGCAAAGTCTTAGAGAGAATTGTACTGGATAGGATTTATGAACATCTGGATAGGAATAATGTGATCAAGGATAGTCAGTATGGTTTTGTGAAGGGCAGGTCGTGCCTCAAAAACCTTATTGAATTCTTTGAGAAGGTGACTAAGGAGGTGGACGAGGGTAAAGCGGTAGATGTGGTGTATATCGATTTTAGTAAGGCGTTTGATAAGGTTCCCCATAGTAGGCTACTGCAAAAAATACGGAGGTATGGCATTGAGGGTGAGTTGGAGGTTTGGATTAGGAATTAGCTGGCTGGAAGAAGACAAAGGGTAGTAGTTGATGGTAAAGGTTCATCTTGGAGTGCCGTTACTAGCGGTGTTCCGCAAGGATCTGTTTTGGCACCATTTCTGTTTGTCATTGAGTTTGAGAGTCCTGAGGTCATGTTGCAGTTGTATAAGACTCTGGTGCGGCCGCATCTGGAATATTGTGTGCAGTTTTGGTCGCCCTACTGTCGGAAGGATGTGGAGGCACTGGAACGGGTGCAGAGGAGGATTACCAGGATGTTGCCTGGTATGCTAGGAAGATCGTATGAGTAAAGGCTGAGGCACTTTGGGCTGTTTTCATTGGAGAAAAGAAGGTTTAGGGGTGACTTTATAAAGGTGTACAAGATGATTAGGGGTTTAGACAGGGTTGACCATGAGAACCTTTTTCCACGTATGGAGTCAGCTATTACAAGGGAGCGTAGCTTTAAATTAAGGGTTGGAAGGTATAGGACTGATGTTAGGGGTAGATTCTTTACTCAGTGAGTAGTGAGTTCATGGAATGCCCTGCCAGTAGCAGTGATGGACTCACCCTCTTTATGGGCATTTAAGCGGGCATTGGATAGTGGGTTAGTGTAGGTTAGGTGGGCTTGGATTGGCGCAACATCGAGAGCCAAAGGGCCTGTACTGCATTGTATTGTTCTATGTTCTATATTCTATGAATGTCAGAGAGTGTCACAGTGTGTCTCCGAGTGTCACAGTTTGTCCCAGAGTGTCATAGTGTCTCAGAGAGAGACAGAGTTGGTTACTGTATGTTTCAGAGTGTGTCAGAAAGTTTCACAGTGTCTTAGAAAGTGTTAGTGTGTCACAGTCTACCAGAGAGTGTCACAGTGTGTCTCTGAGAGTGTCAGAGATTGTCCCAGTGTGTCAGACAGTGTCACAGTATGTCAGCGATTGTCACAGTGTGTCAGAGAGAGAGTCTGACAATGTCACAGTGTGTCTCAGAGAGTTAGACAGTGTCACAGTGTGTCAGAGAGAGAGTCAGAGAGTGTCACAGCGTGTCTGAGAGAGAGTCAGAGAATATCACTGTGTGTTTCACAGAGTGTCAGAGAGTTTCATAAAGTGTCACAGTGTGTCACAGTCTATCAGAGAGAGTCACAGTGTGTCTCAAAGAATATCAGAGTGTGTCACAGTATGTTTCAGAGAGTGTCTGAGAGAGTCAGAGAGTGTCACAGTCTGTCTCAGAGAGGGCTAGAAAGTGTTACAGTGTCTCAGAAAGACTCACAGTGTCTCAGAGAGGGTCAGAGTATCTCAGAGAGTGTCACATTGTCTCAGAGAGAGAGAATCGGAGAGTGTCACACCGTGTCTCATAGTGTGACTCTGTGTGTCAGAGAGATTGTCAGAGAGTATTACAGTTGTATCAGAGTGTCAGAGAGTGTGACAGTGTGTCAGGGAGAGAGTCAGAGATTGTCACAGTGTGTCTGAGAGACTGTCAGAGTGTGTCACAGTGTGTCTTAGAGAGTGTCACATTCCGTCTCAGAGTGTATCAGAGGGAGTCACAAAGTGTCACAGTGTGTCTCAGACAGTTTCACAATGTCTCAAAGTGTGCCACAATGTGTCAGAAAAAATGTCAGAGAGTTTCATAGCGTGTCTCAGAGAGTGTCACAGTGTATCTCAGAGAGATTCAGAGAGTATCACTGTGTGTCTCAGAGACTGTCAGAGTGCCACGTGGGTGTCAGACAGAGTCATGAAGTGTCACAGTGTTCCACAGTCTATCAAAGAGTGTCACAGTGTGTTTTAGAGAGTGTCAGAGAGAATCAGAGAATGGCACAGTGTGTCTCTGAGAGTGTCAGAGAAAGTCAGAGAGCGTCCCAATGTGTCAGAGAGTGTCACAGTGTGTCAGCAATTGTCACAGTGTGTCTCAGAGTGAGTCAGAGAGCAGCTCTGTGTTTCTCGGAGAGTGTCAGAGAGTGTCAGAGTTTGCTAGAGAGTGTCACAGTCTTTCAGAGAGTGTCGCAGTCTGTCTCAGATAGTGACAGAGAGAGTCAGAGAGTGTCAGAAAGTGTCACTGGGTGTCTGAGAGAGAGAGACAGTGTCTCAATGGGAGACAGAGAGTGTCACATTGTGTCTCAGAGAGTCTCAGACAGTGTTACATTGTGTCTCAGAGAGTCTCAGACAGTGTCACAGTGTGTCAGAGATTATCACAGTGTCTCAGAGTCAGAGAGATTCAGAGAGTGGTACTGTGTGACTCAGAGAGAGTCAGACAGTGTCACAGTGTGTCTCAGAGAGAGTCAGAGAGTGTCACAGTGTGCCTCAGTGAGTGTCACAGTGTGTCAGAGAGAGAGTCAGAGAGTGTCCCTGTGTGTCTCAGAGAGAGTCAGAAAGTGTCTCAGTGTGTCTCCGAGACTGTCAGACAGTGTCACAGTGTGTATCAGCGAGTGTCTCAGTTTATCAAAGAGGGAGAGTCAGAGAGTGTCACAATGTGTCTCAGAGTCAGAGAGTGTCATAGTGTGTCTCAGCGAGAGTCAGATAGCATCACAGTGTGTCCGAGAGTGTCACTGTGTGTCTCAGAGAGTGTCAGAGAGTGTCATAAATTGTCAGTGTGTCACAGTCTATCAGAGAATGTCACAGCGTGTCAGAGTCGATCAGAGAGTGTCACATTATGTTTTAGATAGAACCAGAGAGTGATACAGTGTATCTCAGAGGGTGTTAATGAGGGTCAGAGAGTGTTACAGTGTGTCTCAGAGAGTCAGAGAGAGTCAGAAAGCGTCACAGTGTGTCTCAGAGAGAGTCAGAGAGTGTTACAGTGTATCACAGTCTGTCAGAGAGGGTCACAGTGTGTCTCAGAGAGTGTAAGAGAGTGTCAGAGAGAGTTACAGAGTGTCACAGTTTGTTTCAGAGAGTGCTACAGTGTATCTCTGAGAGTGTCAGAGAATGTCAGAGAGCTCCCAGTGTGTCAGAAAGAGTCACAGTGTATCTCGGAGAGTGTCAGAGAGAGCCAGAGTGTGGCACAGTCTATCAGAGATTGTCACAGTCTGTCTCAGATTGTATCAAAGCGAGTCAGATAGTGTCACAGTTTGTCTCAGAGAGAGAGACAGAGAGAGACAGAAAGCGTCACAACGTCTCAGCTAGAGACAGAGAGTGTCACAGTCTATCTCAGAGAGGGTCAGAGATTATCACAGTGTGTCAGAGAGTCTCTGAGAAAGTCAGAACGTGTCACAATCTATCTGAGAGTGCCACAGTGTGTTTCAGAGAGTGTCAGAGCGAATCAGAGAGTGTCACAGTGTGTCTCAGAGAGAGACAGAACGAGTCTCAGAGAGTGGCAGAGTGGGTCAGATTGTTTCACAGTGTGTCTCAGAGAGTCAGAGAGAGTCAAAGTGTCATAGTGTGTCTTAGGGAGTGTCACAGTATATCAGTGAATGTCACAGTGCGCCAGAGTGTCACAGTGTGTCCCAGTCAGTCTGAGAGTGTCACAGTGTGTCTCAGGAAGAGTCAGAGAGTGTCACAGAGTATCACAGTCTGTCAGAGAGTGTCACAGTCAGTCAGAGAGTGTCGCAGTGTGTCAGTGTGTCACAGTTTGTCCCAGAGTGCCACAGTGTTTTAGAGAGCGAGAGAGAGAGAGAGATACAGTGTCTCAGCGAGAGACAGCATTGGTTATTGGTGTCTCAGAGAGTGTCAGAAAATGTCACAGTGTCTTAGAAAGTGTTATTGTGTGTCAAAGATTGTCAAAGTGTGTCTCAGAGAGAGTCAGAGAGTGTCAGAGAGAGATAGTCAGAGAGAGTCAGAGAGAGTCCCAGTGTGTTCAGAGAGTGTCACAGTGTCTCTCAGAAAGTGTCGGAGAGAGTCAGAGAGTGTCACAGTGTGTCTCAGAGAGTGAGGGAGAGACAGAAAGTGTCACAGTGTGTATCAGAGAGTGTCACAGTGTCTCAGAGAATGTCACTGTATGTCCAAGAATGTCACAGTCAATCAGAGAGTCTCACGGTGTGTCTGTGAGAGTCACAGTATGATTTAGAGAGAATGACACAGTCTGTCACAGAGTGTTACTGTGTGTCAGAGAGTGTCAGCGAAAGTCAGAGAGTGCCACAGCTTGTCTCAGAGAGAGTCACCGGGTTTCACAGTGTGTCACAGAGAGTGTCACAGTCTGTCTCAGAGTGAGTCTGAGGGAGTCACAAAGTGTCACAGTGTGTCTCAGACTGTTTCACAATGTCTCAGAAAGTGTCACAGTGTGTCTCAGAGAGTGTCACAGTCTGTCTCAGAGTGTGTCGGAAGGAGTCGCAAAGTGTCACAGTGTGTCTCAGACTGTTTCACAATGTCTCAGAAAGTGTCACAGTGTGTCTCAGAGAGTGGCCCAGTGTGTCAGAGAGAGAGAGTCAGAGAGTGTCGCAGCGTGTTTCAGAGAGAGTCACAGAGTGCCACAGTGTGTCTCTGAGAGTGTCAGAGCAAGTCAGAGAGCATCCCAATGTGTCAGAGAGGGTTGCAGCGTGTCAGAGATTGTCACAGTGTGTCAGAGGAGAGTCAGAAAGTGTCACAGTGTGTCTCAGAGAGTGTCAGAGAGAGCCAGAGAGTGTCACAGTGTGTCACAGTCTGTCAGAGAGTGTCACAATGTGTCTCAGAGTGAGAGAGAGTCAGAGAGTGTCACAGCTTGTCTCAGCGAGAGTCAGACAATGCCACAATGTGTCTCAGAGAGAGTCAGACAGTGCCACAGTGTGCCTCAGAGAGTGTCCCAGTGTGTCAGAGAGAGAGTCAGGGAATGTCACAATGTGTCTCAGAGTCAGAGAGTGTCACAGCATGTCTCACAGAGAGTCAGACAGTGTCACAGAGTGTCTCAGCGAGAGTCAGAGAGCATCCCAGTGTGTCAGAAAGTGTCACAGTGTGTCAGAGGAGAGTCAGAGTGTGTCGCAGTGTGTCTCAAAGATTGTAAGGGAGTGGTAGAGAGAGTCAGCGAGTGCCACAGTCTGTCGCTGAGAGTGTCAGAGACCGTCCCAGTGTGTAGGAGAGAGTGTCAGTGTATCTCAGAGAGTGTCAGAGAGAGCCAGAGAGTGTCACAGTCTGTCATAGAGTGTCACAGTCTCTCTCAGATAGTGTCAAAGCGTGTCCAGCAGTGTCACAGGGTGTCTCAGAGAGAGACAAAGACGCTGAGGGTCACAGTGTCTCAGCAGGAGACAGAGAATGTCACAGTTTGTCTCGGAGTGTCAGAAAGTGTCACAGTTAATCGGAGATTGTCACAGTGTGCCAGAGACTCTATGAGTGAGTCAGAGAGAGTCACATTCTGTCAGAGAGTGTCACAGCATGTTTCAGAGAGTTTCTGATAGTGTCAGAGTGTGTCACAGTGTGTCTCAGAGAGAGAGAGAGAGAGTCACAGTGTATCTCAGAGAGTGCTAGAAAGTGTCACAGTGTCTCGCAGAGACTCACAGTGTCTCAGAGAGGGTCACAGTGTCTCAGAGAGTGCTAGAAAGTGTCACAGTGTCTCAGAGAGACTCATTTTGTCTCAGAGAGGGTCACAGTGTATCAGAGAGTGTCACATTGTGTCAGAGAGAGAGTCGGTGAGTGTCACACTATGTCTCAGAGTGTGTCACTGTGTGTCAGAG
Organism: Chiloscyllium plagiosum; assembly: GCF_037043375.1. NCBI lineage: Eukaryota > Metazoa > Chordata > Chondrichthyes > Orectolobiformes > Hemiscylliidae > Chiloscyllium > Chiloscyllium plagiosum. The sequence continues at coordinate 37,948,912 of NW_028270181.1, read as the reverse complement.
AGATATCCAGAGAGTAATACAGTTGTTTCAGAGTGTCAGAGAGTGTGACAAAGTGTCAGAGAGAGAGAGTTAGAGATTGTCACAGTGTGTCTGAGAAACTGTCAGAGTGTGTCACAGTGTGTCTCAGAGAGTGGCAAAGTGTGTCTCAGAGCGAGTCACAGGGTGTCACAGTGTGTCTCAGAGCGTGTCACAGTCCGTCTCAGAGTGTATCAGAAGGAGTCACAAAGTGTCATAGTGTGTCTCACACAGTTTCACAATGTCTCAGAGAGTGCCACAGTGTGTCAGAGAGAGTGTCAGAGAGTTTCACAGTGTGTCTCAGAGAGTGTCACAGTGTGTCTCAGAGAGAGTCAGAGAGTGTCACAGTGCATCTCAGAGAGAGTCAGAAAGCAGCTCTGTGTTTTTCAGAGAGTGTCAGAGAGAGCCAGAAAGTCTCAAAGTGTGTCACAGTCTTTCAGAAAGTGTCACAGTCTGTCTCAGATAGTGTCAGAGAGAGTCAGAAAGTGTCACTGGGTGTCTCAGAGAGAGTGAGAGAGCGAGAGAGAGAGAGAGAGAGAGAGAGAGAGAGAGAGAGAGAGTCACAGTGTCTCAGCAGGAGACAGAGTGTCACCGTGTGACTTAGAGAGTGTCAGACAGTTTCACAGTGTGTCAGAGATTGTCAGTGTGTAAGAGAGTGTCTGAGAGAATCAGAGAGTATCACAGTCGGTCAGAGAGTGTCACAGTGTGTTTCATTAAGTGTCTGAGAGAGTCAGAGAGTGTCACAGTGTGTTTCAGAGAGTGCCTAAGAGAGTCGGAGAGTGCCACAGTTATCTCAGAGAGAGACAGAATGTGTCACAGTTTGTCTCAGACAGTGTCACAGTGTCTCAGAGAGTATCACAGTGTCTCAGAGAGTGTCACTGTGTGTCTCAGACAGTTTCACAATGTCTCAGAGAGTGTCACTCTGTGTCAGAGAGTCACAGTGAGTCTCAGAAATTTGCAGAAAGTGTCTCAGATTGTCTCAGAGAGTGTCAGACAGTGTCACATTGTGTCTCAGAGAGTGTCACATTTTTTCGGAGAGTGTCACAGTATGTCACAGACGGTCTGAGAGTGTGTCAGTGTGTCTCAGGAAGTGTCAGAGAGTTTCAGAGAGTGTCGCAGTCAGAGAGTGTCAGGGAGGGTCAGATTGTTTCACAGTGTGTCTCAGAGAGTCGGAGAATGTCAGAGAGAGTCACATTGTGCCTCAGAGAGTGTCACAATGTATCCGATAGTGTCACAGTGTGTCACAGACGGTCTGAGGGTGTCACAGTGTGTCTCAGGAAGTGTCAGAGGGTGTCAGAGTGTGTCACAGTTTGCCGGCGAGTGTCACAGTCAGTCAGAGAGTGTCGCAGAGTGTCACAGTGTGCCTCAGAGATTGTCACAGTGTGTAGAGAGAGAGAGAGAGAGACAGAGAATGCCACAAAGTGTCACAGATTTAGAGGGAGTCAGAGAGTGTCACTGTGTGTCTCAGAGAGAGTCAGAGCATGTCACAGTGTGTCTCAGAGAGAGTCAGACAGCGTCACAGTGTGCCTCAGTGCGTGCCACAGTGTGTCAGAGAGAGAGTCAGAGAGTGTCATATTGTGTCTCAGAGAGAGTCAGAGAGTATCACCGTGTGTCTCAGAGAGTGTCACAGTGTGTTTCTGAGAGTGTCTGAGAGTGTCAGAGAGTGTAACAATGTGTCTCAGGCAGAGAGAGTGAGAGTGTCACAGTTAGTCTCAGAGAGTGCTAGAACGTGTGACAATATCTCAGAGAGTCTCACAGTGTCTCAGAGAGAGTCATATTGTGTCAGAAAGAGAGAGTCAGAGAGTGTCACAGGGTGACTCTGAGAGTGTCAAAGCAGGTCAGAGTGTGTCACAGTGTGTTTCAGAGAGTCAGAGAGAGTCAGAAATCAGAGAGTGTCTCAGAGACTGTCAGGGAGAGCCAGAGAGTGTCACAGTGTGTCAAAGTCTGTCAGAAAGTGTCACAGCACGTCTGGGAGAGTCAGAGGGAGTCTCTGTGTGTCTCAGAGAGTTTCAGAGAGAGCCAGAGATTGTCACAGTGTCACAGTCTGTCATAGAGTGTCACAGTCTGTCTCAGATAGTGTCAAAGCGATTCAGACAGTGTCACAGACAGGGTCAGAGAGTGTCACAGTGCGTCTCAGAGAGAGTCAGAGAGTATCGCTGTGTGTATCAGAGAGAGTTAGAGAGTCTCACTGTGTGACTCAGAGAGTGTCAGAGAGTGCCACGTGGGTGTCAGCGAGAGTCATAAAGTGTCACAATGTGTCACAGTCTATCAGAGAGTGTCATAGTGTGTTTTAGAGAGTGTCAGAGATAGTCAGAGAATGGCACTGTGTGTCTCTGAGAGTGTCAGAGAAAGTCAGAAGGCGTCCCAGTTTGTCAGAGAGTGTCACAGTGTGTCAGCGATTGTCAGAGTGTGTCTCAGAGAGAGTCAGACAGCAGCTCTGTGTTTCTCGGTGAGTGTCAGAGAGAACCAGAGAGTGTCACAGTGTGTCAGCGATTGTCAGAGTGTGTCTCAGAGAGAGTCAGACAGCAGCTCTGTGTTTCTCGGTGAGTGTCAGAGAGAACCAGAGAGTGTCACAGTGTGTCACAGTCTTTCAGAGAGTGTCACAGTCTGTCTCAGATAGTGTCAGAGAGAGTCAGAGAGTGTCAGAAACTGTCACTGGTTGCCTGAGAGAGAGAGAGAGAGAGAAAGCGTGTCACAGTGCCTCAGCAGGAGACAGAGAGTGTCACAGTGTGTCCCAGAGAGTGTCAGACAGTGTCACAGTGTGTCAGAGATTGTCACAGTGTGTCAGAGAGTGTCTGAGAGAGTCAGTGAGTGTCACAGTCGGACAGAGAGTGTCACAATGTGTTTCATTATGTGTCTGAGAGAGTCAGAGAGTGTCACAGTGTGTTTCAGAGAGTGAATGGGAGAGTCAGAGTGTCACAGTGTGCCAAAGAGAGTGTCACAGTGTGACAGTGTGTCAGAGAGAGAGAGACAGAGAGTGTCACAATGTGTCTCAGAGTCAGAGAGAGTCAGAGAGTGTCACAGTGTGTCTCTGAGAGTGTCAGACAGTCACAGTGTGTCTCTGAGAGAGTCAGAGAGTGTCACAGTGTGCCTCAGAGAGTGACCCAATGTGTCAGAGAGAGAGAGTCAGAGAGTGTCACAATGTGTCTCAGAGTCAGAGAGAGTCAGAGAGTGTCACAGTGAGTCTCAGAGAGAGTCCGACGGTGTCACTGTGTGTCTCGGAGAGAGTCAGACAGTGTCACAGTGTGTCAGAGAGAGAGTCAGAGAGTGTCACAGTGTGTCTCCGAGAGTGTCAGACAGTGTCACAGTGTGTCTCAGAGAGAGTCAGAGAGTGTCACTATGTGTCTCAGAGAGTGTCAGATAGCATCATATAGTGTCACAGTGTGTCAGAGTCTATCAGAGAGTGTCACAGTATGTTTTAGAGAGAGTCAGAGAGTTTTCCTGTATGTCTCAGAGAGTGGTCCAGTGTGTCAGAGAGTGTCAAAGAGGGTCGGAGTGTGTCACAGTGTGTCTCAGAGAGTCAGAGAGAGTCAGAACATGTCAAAGTGTGTCTTAGAGAGTGTCACAGTCTATCAGAGAATGTCACAGTGTGTCAGAATGTGTCACAGTCGGTCTGAGAGTGTCACAGTGTATCTCAGGAAGTGTCAGAGAGTGTCATAGTGTGTCACAGTATGTCAGAGAATGTCACAATGTGTCTCAGTGTTGCAGTTTGTCCTGGAGTGTCATAGTGTCTCAGAGAGAGACAGAGTTGGTTACTGTGTGTCTCAGGGACTGTCAAAAAGTGTCACAGTGTGTTAGAAAGTGTTACAGTGTGTCACAGTCTATCAGAGAATGTCACAGTGTACTTTAGGCAGTGTCAGAGAGAGTCAGAGATTTGTCCCAGTGTGTCAGAGAGTGTCACAGTGTGTCTCAGAGAGTGTCAGAGAGAGACAGAGAGTGTCACAGTGTTTCACCGAGAGTATCAGAAAGGCTCACAGTGTCAGAGAGAAAGTCACAGTGTCCCAGAGAGTATCACAGTGTCTCAGACAGTGTCACTGTGTGTCTCAGACAGTTTCACAATGTCTCAGAGAGTGTCACTCTGTGTCAGAGAGAGTCACAGTATGTCAAAGAGATAGTCATAGAGTGTCACTGTGTGTCTCAGAAATTTGCAGAAAGTGTCTCAGTTTATCTCCGAGAATGTCAGACAGTGTCACATTGTGTCTCAGAGAGTGTCACGGTGTATCAGATAGTGTCACAGTCGGTCTGAGACTGTCACAGTGTGTCTCAGGAAGTGTCAGAGAGTGTCACAGTCTGTCAGAGAGCGTCACAGTGTGTAAGAGTGTCACAGTTTGTCCCAGAGTGTCACAATGTGTCATACTGAGTCTCAGAGAGTGTAAGACAAGGTCAGATTGTTTCACAGTGTGTCTCAGAGAGTCAGTGAACGTCAGAAAGTGTCATGATGTGTCTTAGAGAGTGGCACCGTGTATCAGAGAATGTCACAGTGTGCCAGAGAGTGTCACAGTGTGTCCCAGTATGACTGAGAGTGTCACGGTGTGTCTCAGAAAGTTTCAGAGTGTGTCACAGTGTGTCACAGTCTGTCAGAGAGTGTCCCAGTCTGTCAGAGAGTGTCGCAGTGTGTCAGAGATTGTCACAGTGTGTCTCAGGGAGAGTCAGAGAGTGTCAGAGAGAGAGAGAGAGACTCAGAGAGTGTCAGAGAGTGTCAGAGAGAGTCCCAGTGTGTTCAAAGACTGTCACAGTGTATATCAGAAAGTGTCGGGGAGAGTCAGAGAGTGTCATAGTGTGTCTCAGAGAATGTCACAGTGTGTCTCAGACAGAGTCACCGGGTGTCACAGTGTGTGTCAGAGAGTGTCACTGTCTGTCTCAGAGTGTGTCAGAGGGAATCACAAAGTTTCAAAGTGTGTCTCAGATTGTTTCACAATGTCTCAGAAAGTGTCCCAGTGTGTCAGTGAGAAGGTCAGAAAGTCAGAGAGTCAGAGAGTGTCAGAAAGTGTCACAGGTTGTCTGAGAGAGAGAGAGAGAGAGAGAGAGAGAGAGAGAGAGAGAGAGCATGTCACAGTGCCTCAGCAGGAGACAGAGAGTGTCATAGTGTGTCCCAGAGAGTGTCAGACAGTGTCGCAGTGTGTCAGAGATTGTCACAGTGTGTCACAGTGTATCTCAAAGTTAGAGAGAGTCAGATAGTGTCGCAGTGTGTCTCAGAGAGAGTCAGTGAGTGTCATAGCGTGTCTCAGACAGAGAGTCAGAGAGTATCACTATGTGTCTCAGAGAGTGCCAGAGAGTGCCACAGTGTGTCACAGTGTGCCAGAGTCGATCAGAAAATGTCACAGTGTGTCAGAGTCTATCATGGAGTGTCACAGTGTGTCTCAGAAATTTGCAGAAAGTGTCTCACTTTGTCTCAGAGAGTGTCAGACAGTGTCACAGTGTGTCTCAGGGAGTGTCACAGTGTATCAGAAAGTGTCATAGTGTTTCACAGTCAGTCTGAGAGTGTCACAGTGTGTCTTAGGAAGTGTCGGAGAGTGTCACAGTGTGTCAGAGAGTGTCACAGTGTGCCCCAGCTGGTCTGAGAGTGTTACAGTATGTCCCAGGAAGTGTCAGACAGTGTCACAGTGTGTCACAGTATGTCAGAGAGTGTCACAGTGTGTTTCAGAATGTCACCGTTTGTCCCAGAGTGTCACAGTGTCTCAGAGAGAGACAGAGTTGGTTACTGTGTGTCTCAGCGAGTGTCAGAAAGTTCCCAGTATCTGAGAAAGTGTTACAATTTGTCACAGTCTATCTAAGAGTGTCAGAGTGTACTTTAGGCAGAGTCAGAGAGAGTCAGAGATTGTCCCAGAGTGTCAGAAGGTGTTACAGTATGTCAGCGATTGTCGCAGTGTGTCAGGGAGAGAGTCAGAGAATGTTACAGTGTGTCTCAGAGAGAGTGAGAGAGTGTTACAGTGTGTCACAGTCGGTCAGAGAGTGTCACAGAGTGTCTCAGAGTGTTTAAGGGAGTGTTAGAGGGTGTCGCAGTGTGTTTCAGAGAGTGTCACAGTGTGTCCCTGACAGTGTCAAAGAAAGTCAGAGAGCGTCCCAGTGTGTCAGAGAGTATCACATGCGTCAGAGATTGTCACAGTGTGTCAGAGGAGAGTCAGAGAGTGTCACAGTGTGCCTCAGAGAGTGTTACAGTGTGTCAGTCTGTTAGACACTGTCACAGTGTGTCTCAGAGTGTGTAAGGGAGTGTCAGAGAGAGTTAAAGAGTGTCGCAGTGTGTTTCATAGCGTGTCGGAGAGAGTCAGAGAGTGCCACAGTGTGTTTCTGAGAGTGTCAGAGAAAGTCAGAGAGTGTCCCAGTGTGTCACAGTGTGTCACAGTGTGTCAGAGAGTGTCACAGTGTGTCAGAGGAGAGTCAGCGAATGTCACAGTGTGTCTCAAAGAGTGTCTATGTGTGTCTCAGAGAAAGTCAGAGAGCGTTCCAGTGTGTCAGAGAGTGTCACAGTGTGTCTCAGAGAGTGTCAGAGAGAGCCGGCGAGTGTCACAGTGTGACACAGTCTGTCATAGAGTGTCACAGCGTGTCTCAGATTGTGTCAAAGCCAGTCAGACAGTGTCACAGTGTGTCTCAGTGAGAGACAGAAAGTGTCACAGTTTGTCTCAGAGAGTGTCAGAATGTGCCACAGTGTGTCAGAGAGTGTTACAGTGTGTTAGAGATTGTCACAGTGTGTCAGAGAGTGTCTGAGAGAGTCAGAGAGTGTCACAGTCTGTCAGAGAGTGTCAGTGTGTTTCAGAGAGTGTCTGACAGAGTCAGAGAGTGTCACAGAGAGTGTTAGAAAGGGTCACAATGTGATGGAGAGGGTCACAGTGTCTCAGAGAGTGTCACAGTGTGACAGAGATGGAGTCGGAGAGTGTCACAGTGTGACAGAGATGGAGTCGGAGAGTGTCACAGTGTGACAGAGATGGAGTCGGAGAGTGTCACAGTGTGTCTCAGAGAGTTTCACAATATCTCAGAGAGTGTCACTCTGTATCAGAGAGATTCACAGTATGCCAGAGAGATAGTCAGAGAGGGTCACAGTGTGTCTCAGAGAGTGTCACAGTGTGTCTCAGAAATTTGCAGAAAGTGTCTCAGTTTGTCTCAGAGAGTGTCAGACAGTGTCACAGTATGTCTCAGGGAGTGTAGGGGAGTGTCAGAGAGAGTTAAAGTGTGTCGCAGTGTGTTTCATAGCGTGTCAGAGAGAGTCAGAGAGTGCCACAGTGTGTTTCTGAGAGTGTCAGAGAAAATCAGAGGGTGTCACAGTGTGTCTCAGAGAGTGTCACAATGTGTCTCCGAAATTTGCAGAAAGTGTCTCAGTTTATCTCAGAGAGTGTCAGACAGTGTCACAGTATGTCTCAGGGTTTGTAGGGGAGTGTCAGAGAGAGTTAAAGTGTGTCGCAGTGTGTTTCATAGCGTGTCAGAGAGAGTCAGAGAGTGCCACAGTATGTTTCTGAGAGTGTCAGAGAAAATCAGAGGGTGTCACAGTGTGTCTCAGAGAGTGTCAAAATGTGTCTCCGAAATTTGCAGAAAGTGTCTCAGTTTGTCTCAGAGAGTGTCAGACAGTGTCACAGTGTGTCTCAGGGAGTGTCACAGTGTAACAGAAAGTGTCATAGTGTTTCACAGTCCGTCTGAGAGTGTCACAGTGTGTCTCAGAGAGAGTCACAGTCTGTGTCAGAGTGTGTCAGAGGGAGTCACAAAGTGTCATAGCGTGTCTCAGACTGTTTCACAATGTCTCAGAAAGTGTCCCAGTCTATCAGAGAATGTCACAGTGTGACAGAGAGAGAGTTAGACAATGTCACAGTGTGTCTCAGAGAGAGTCATAGAATGTTACAGTGTGTCACTGTCTGTCAAAGAGTGTCACAGTGTGTCTCATATAGAGTATCGGAGTGTCAGAGAGATGTAGAGAGTGTCGCAATGTGTTTCAGCGAGAGTCAGAGAGTGCCGCAGTGTGTCTCAGACAGTGTCAGAGAAAGTCAGAGAGCATCCCAGTGTGTCAGAAAGTGTCACAGTGTGTCAGGGATTGTCATTGTGTGTCAGAGGAGAGTCAGAGAGTGTCAGAGTGTGTCTCAGAGAGTGTCAGAGTGTGTCTCAGAGAGTGTCACAGTCTGTAACAGTCTGTCAGAGAGTCACAGTGTGTTCCAGAGAGTGGCAGAGAGAGTCAGAGAGTGTCACAGTGTCTCAGAGAATGTCACCATGTGTCAGAGAGTGTCACAGTCGGTCAGAGAGTGTCACAGTCTGTCAAAGAGTGTCACAGTGTGTCTCAGACAGTGTCAGAGAGGGTCAGATTGTATCACAGTGTGTCTTGGAGTATCAGAGAGAGTCACAGAGTGTCACAGTGTGTCTAAGAGGGTGCCAGAGCACGTCAGAGAGTGTCACAGTTTGTCTCAGAGAGTGTCAGAAAAAGTCAGACAATGTGCTTATGTCCAAAACGTCGATTCTCCTGCTCCTGAGATGCTGCCTGACCAGCTGTTCTTTCCAGCAACATATTTTCGCTCTGATCTCCAGCATCTGTCGCCCTCACTTTCTCCTCAATGTCACAATGTGTCATAGACTGTCAGAGAGTGTCATAGCGTGTCTCAGAGAGTGTCACAGAGAGACAGAGACAGTCACACTGCGTCTCAGAGGGTGTCACAGTGTCTCTGATAATGTCATCATGCGTCAGAGGGTGTCACAGTCGGTCAGTAAGTGTCACAGTGTGTCACAGAGAGTGTCAGGGAGGGTCAGAGTGTGCCACAGTGTGTCTCAGAGATTCAGAGAGAGTCACAGAGTGTCACGGTATGTCGAAGAGAGTGTCAGAGAGTGTCACAGTCTGTCTCGGAAAGTGTCAGAGAGTGACACAGTGTGTCTCAGAGAGTGTCACAGTGTGTCTCAGAGAGTCAGAGGGAGACAGAAAATGTCACAGTGTGACTTGGAGAGCATCACAGTGTGTCACATTCTGTCAGAGAGTGACACAGTTTGTTTCAGAGAATGACAGAGAGAGTCAGAGAGTATCACAGTGTGTCTCAGAGAGTGTCAGAGTGGGTCAGATAGTGTCACGGTGTGTCTCAGAGTGAGAGAGAGAGTCACAGAGTGTCACAGTGTGTCTAAGTGAGTGTCAGAGAGCGTCAGAGAGTATCACAGTCTGTCTCAGAGAATACCACAGTGTGTCTCAGAGAGTCTCACAGTGTGTCTCAGAGAGTCAGAGGGAGACAGAAAATGTCACAGTCTGGCTCAGAGAGTGTCACGGTGTCTCAGAGAATGTCACCATGTGTCAGAGAGTGTCACAGTTAGTCAGAGTGTGTCACAAAGTGTCTCAGGGTGACAGAGAGAGAGTCACAGAGTGTCACAGTCTGTCTCGGAGAGTGTCACAGTGTGTCTCAGAGAGTGTCACAGTCTGTCAGAGAGTGACACAGTGTGTTTCAGAGAATGGCAGAGAGAGTCAGAGAGTGTCACAGTGTGTCTCAGAGAGTGTCAGAGAGGGTCAGATTGTGTCACGGTGTGTCTCAGAGTGTCAGAGAGAGTCACAGAATGCCACAGTGTGCCTAAGAGAGTGTCAGAGAGCGTCAGAGAGTATCACAGTCTGTATCAGAGAATACCACAGTGTGTCTCAGAGTCTCACAGTGTGTCTCAGAGAGTCAGAGGGAGACAGAAAATGTCACAGTGTGTCTCAGAGAGTGTCACAGTGTCTCAGAGAATGTCACCATGTGTCAGAGAGTGTCACAGTCAGTCAGAGAGTGTCACAGTGTGTCTCAGAGAGTGTCACAGTGTGTCACAGAGAGTGTCACAGTCAGTAACAGTCTTTCAGAGAGAGTCATAGTGTGTCTCAGAGAGTGACAGAAAATGTCACATTGTGTCCAAGAGAGTGTCACAGTGTCTCAGACAATGTCACCATGTGTCAGAGAGTGTCACAGTCGGTCAGAGAGTGTCACAGTGTGTCAGAGAGTGTCACAGTGTGTCACAGAGAGTGTGACAGTCTGTCACAGTCTGTCAGAAAATGTCACAGTGTGTTTCAGAGAGTGGCAGAGGGAGTCAGAGAGTGTCATAGTATGTCACAGTCTGTCAGAGAGCGTCAGATTGTATCACAGTGTGTCTTAGAGTGTCAGAGAGAGTCATAGAGTGTCACAGTGGGTCTAAGAGAGTGTCAGGGAGTGTCACAATTTGTCTCAGAGAGTGTCAGAGAAAGTCAGACAATGTCACAATGTGTCATAGACTGTCAGAGAGTGTCATAGCGTGTCTCAGAGTGTCAGAGAGAGTGAGAAATTGCCACTCTGTGTATCAGAGAGGGTCAGAGAGGGTCACAATGTGCCTCAGGGAGTGTCACAGTGTGTCTCAGAGAGAGTCACAGTCTGTCCGAGAAGGGTACAGTGCAGTTCTGAGTGTGTCCGAGAGAGTCACACAGTGTCACAGTGTGTCATACTTTCTCTCAGAGAGTGTCCGAGCGGGTCAGCGTTTGTCTCAGAGAGGGTCACAGTCTGTCAGAGAGTGTTACAGTGTGTCTCAGAGAGTGACGGAAAGAGTCAGAGAATGTCACAGTGTGTCTCAGAGAGTGTCACAGTGTCTCAGAGAATGTTGCTGTGTGTCAGATGGTGTCACAGGTGGTCAGAGAGTGTCACAGTGTGTCAGAGAGTGTCACAGTGTGTCACAGAGATGGTCACAGTCTGTCAGAGAGTGTCACAGTGTGTCTCAGAGAGTGTCAGAGAGGGTCAGATTGTGTCACGGTGTGACTCAGAGTGTCAGAGAGAGTCACAGAATGTCACAGTGTGTCTAAGAGAGTGTCAGAGAGCGTCAGAGAGTATCACAGTCTGTATCAGAGAATACCACAGTGTGTCTCAGAGTCTCACAGTGTGTCTCAGAGAGTCAGAGGGAGACAGAAAATGTCACAGTGTGTCTCAGAGAGTGTCACAGTGTCTCAGAGAATGTCACCATGTGTCAGAGAGTGTCACAGTCAGTCAGAGAGTGTCACAGTTTGTCTCAGAGAGTGTCACAGTGTGTCACAGAGAGTGTCACAGTCAGTAACAGTCTTTCAGAGAGTGTCACAGTGTGTCTCAGAGAGTGGCAGACAGAGTCAGAGAGTGTCATAGTGTGTCTCAGAGAGTCTCACAGTGTGTCTCAGAGAGTCAGAGGGAGACAGAAAATGTCACATTGTGTCCAAGAGAGTGTCACAGTGTCTCAGACAATGTCACCATGTGTCAGAGAGTGTCACAGTCGCTCAGAGAGTGTCACAGTGTGTCAGAGTCACAGTGTGTCACAGAGAGTGTGACAGTCTGTCACAGTCTGTCAGAAAATGTCACAGTGTGTTTCAGAGAGTTGCAGAGGGAGTCAGAGAGTGTCATAGTGTGTCACAGTCTGTCAGAGAGCGTCAGATTGTATCACAGTGTGTCATAGACTGTCAGAGAGAGTCACAGAGTGTCACAGTGGGTCTAAGAGAGTGTCAGGGCGTGTCACAGTTTGTCTCAGAGAGTGTCAGAGAAAGTCAGACAATGTCACAATGTGTCATAGACTGTCAGAGAGTGTCATAGCGTGTCTCAGAGTATCAGAGAGAGTGAGAAATTGCCACTCTGTGTATCAGAGAGGGTCACAATGTGCCTCAGGGAGTGTCACAGTGTGTCTCAGAGAGTGTCACAGTCTGTCCGAGAAGGGTACAGTGCAGTTCTGAGTGTGTCCGAGAGAGTCACACAGTGTCACAGTGTGTCATACTTTCTCTCAGAGAGTGTCCGAGCGGGTCAGCGTGTGTCTCAGAGTGGGTCACAGTCTGTCAGAGAGTGTTACAGTGTGTCTCAGAGAGTGACAGAAAGAGTCAGAGAATGTCACAGTGTGTCTCAGAGAGTGTCACAGTGTCTCAGAGAATGTCGCCGTGTGTCAGATGGTGTCACATGTGGTCAGAGAGTGTCACAGTGTGTCAGAGAGTGTCACAGTGTGTCACAGAGATGGTCACAGTCTGTCAGAGAGTGTCAAAGTGTGTCTCAGAGATTGTCAGAGACGGTCAGAGAGTGTCACAGTGTGTCTCAGAGTGTCAGAGAGAGTCACAGGGTGTCACAGTTTGTCTAAGAGAGTGTCAGAGAGTTGCACAGTCTGTTTCAGAGTGTGTTACAGTGTGTCTCAGAGAGGCAGAGGGAGACAGAAAATGTCACAGTGTATCTCAGAGAGTGTCACAGTGACTCAGAGACGTCACCATGTGTCAGAAAATGTCACAGTTTCTAAGAGTATGTCACTGTATGTCAGAGAGTGTCACAGTATGTCTCAGAGAGTGTCATAGAGTGTCATAGTCTGTCAGGGAGTGCCACAGTGTGTCTCAGTGTCAGAGAATGTCACAATGTGTCTGAGAGAGTCAGAAAGTGTCACAGTGTGTCTGATAGAGTGTCATAGTATGTCACAGTCTGTCAGAGAAGGTTACAGTGCATTTTACAGTGTGTCAGATAGAGTCAGACAGTGTCACAGTGTGCCATACTTTCTCTCAGAGAGTGTCCGAAAGGCTCAGCGTTTGTCTCACAGAGAGTCACAGTCTGTCAAAGAGTTTTACAGTGTGTCTCAGAGAGTGACAGAAAGAGTCAGAGTGTCACAGTGTGTCGAAGAGATTATCAGACAGCGTCAGAGAGTGTCACAGACTGTCTCAGAGAGTGTCAGAGAGTGCTACAGTGTGTCTCAGAGAGTGTCACAGTGTGTCTCAGAGAGTCAGTGGGAGTCAGAAAATGTGACAGTGTGTCAGAGAGTGTCACAGTCAGTCAGAGATTGTCACAGTGTTTTAGAGAGTTTCACAGTGTGCCACAGACCGTGTCACAGTCTGTCACCGTCTGTCAGAGAGAGTCACAGTGTTTTTCAGAGATTGTCAGAGAGGGTCAGAGCGTGTCACAATGTGTCTCAGACTGTCAGAGAGATAGTCACAGAGTGCCACAGTGTGTCTCAGAGTGTCAGAGAGAGTCACGGAGTGTCACAGTGTGTCTAAGAGAGTGTCAGAGAGCGTCAGACCGTATCACAGTCTGTCTCAGAGAGTGCCACAGTGTGTCTCAGAGTGTCCGAGTATCTCAGAGAATGCCATCATGTGTCAGAGAGTGTCTCAGTCAGTCAGAGAGTGCCACAGTGTGTCTCAGAGAGTGTCACAGTGTCTCAGACAATGTAACCATGTGTCAGAGAGTGTCACAGTCGGTCAGAGAGTGTCACAGTGTGTCAGAGAGTGTCACAGTGTGTGACAGTCTGTCCTAGTCTGTCAGAAAATGTCACAGTGTGTTTCAGAGAGTGGCAGAGGGAGTCAGAGAGTGTCATAGTGTGTCACAGTATGTCAGAGAGCGTCAGATTGTCTCACATTGTGTTTTAGAGTGACAGAGAGTGTCACAGTGGGTCTAAGAGAGTGTCAGAGAGTGCCACAGTTTGTCTCAGAGAGTCAGAGAAAGTCAGAAAATGTCACAATGCGTCATAGACTGTCAGAGAGTGTCATAGCGTGTCTCAGAGAGTGTCAGAGAGAGTCAGATATTGTCACTCTGTGTATCTGAGAGGGTCAGAGAGGGTCACAATGTGCCTCAGGGAGTGTCACAGTGTGTCTCAGAGAGTGTCACAGTCGGTAAGAGAGGGTTACAGAGCATTTCAGAGTGTCAGAGAGAGTCACATATTGTCACAGTGTGTCATTCTTTCTCTCAGAGAGTGTCCGAGCGGGTCAGCGTTTGTCTCAGAGAGCGTCACAGTCTGTCAGAGAGTGTTACAGTGTGTCTCAGAGAGTGACAGAAAGAGTCAGAGAGTGTCACAGTGTGTCTCAGAGAGTGCTACAGTGTGTCTCAGAGAGTGTCACAGTGTGTCTCAGAGAGTCAGAGGGAGTCAGAAAATGTCACAGTGTGTCAGAAAGTGTCACAGTCGGTCAGAGATTATCACAGTGTTTTAGAGAGTTTCACAGTGTGTCACAGACCGTGTCACAGTCTGTCACCGTCTGTCAGAGAGAGTCACAGTGTTTTTCAGAAGTGTCAGAGAGAGTCAGAGTGTCACAATGTGTCTCAGAGTGCCAGAGGGATAGTCACAGAGTGCCACGGTGTATCTCGGAGTGTCAGAGAGAGTCACGGAGTGTCACAGTGTATCTACGAGAGTGTCAGAGAGCGTCAGAGCGTATCACAGTGTGTCTCAGAGAGTGTCACAGTGTGTCTCAGAGAGTCAGAGGGAGACAGAAAATGTCACAGTGTGTCTCAAAGAGAGTCACAGTATCTCAGAAAATGCCACTATGTGTCAGAGAGTGTCTCAGTCTGTCAGAGAGTGCCACAGTGTGTCACAGAGAGTGTCACAGTGTGTCACAGAGATAGTGACAGTCTGTAACAATCTGACAGAGAGAGTCACAGAGAGTGTTGCAGAGAGTGTCATAGAGAGTCAGAGAGTGTCACAGTGTGTCTCAGACATTATCAGAGAGGGTCATATTGAGTCACAGTGTGTCTCAGAGTGTCAGAGAGAGTCACAGAGTGTCACACTGTGTCTCAGAGAGTGTCAGAGAGTGCCACAGTCTGTCTCAGCCAGTGTCACAGTGCCTCAGAGACTGTCTCCATGTGTCAGAGAGTGTCACAGTCGGTCAGAGAGTGTCACAGAGAGTGTCACTGTCTGTCAGAGAGTGTCTCAGAGAGTGTCACCGTCTGTCAGCGTCTATCAGAGAGTTTCACAGCGTGTCTCAGAGTGTCAGAGACAGTCACAGATTGTCATAGTGAGTCTAAGAGAGTGTCAGAGAGCGTCAGAGAGTGTCACTGTCTGTCTCAGAGAGGATCAGAGTGTGTCACAGTCTATCAGAGAGTGCCATAGACTGCCTCAGAGAGTGACAGAGAAAGTCAGACAATGTCATTATATGTCATAAACTGTCAAAGAGTGTCATAGTGTGTCTCAGAGATTGTCAGAGAGAATATGAGTATGTTATGCTGTGTCTCAGAGTGTGACAGAGAGGGTCAGAGAGTGTCACAGTGTGTCTTAAGGAGTGTCACAGTGTGTCTCAGAGAGTCAGAAAGTGTCACAGTGTGTCTGAGAGAGTGTCACAGTCTGTCACAGTCTGTCAGAGAAGGTTAAAGTGCATTTTAGAGTGTTTCAGAGAGAGGCAGACAGTGTCACAGTGTGTCATACTTTCTATCAGAGAGTGTCCGAAAGGCTCAGCGTTTGTCTCACAGAGAGTCACCGTCTGTCAGAGAGTGTTACAGTGTGTCTCAGAGAGTGACAGAAAGAGTCAGAGAGTGTAACAGAGTGTCTAAGAGATTATCAGAGAGTGTCAAAGAATGTCACAGTCTATCTCAGAGAGTGTCAGAGAGTGTCACAGTGTGTCGCAGAGAGTCAGAGGAAGTCAGAAAATGTCACAGTGTGTCAGAGAGTGTCACAGTCGGTCAGAGATTGTCACAGTGTTTTAGAGAGTTTCACAGTGTGTCACAGACCGTGTCACAGTCTGTCACCGTCTGTCAGAGAGAGTCGCAGTGTTTTTCAGAGAGTGTCAGAGAGGATCAGAGCGTGTCACAATGTGTCTCAGAGTGTCAGAGAGAAAGTCACAGAGTGTCACAGTGTGTCTAAGAGAGTGTCAGAGAGCGTCAGAGCGTATCACAGTCTGTCTCAGAGAGTGCCACAGTGTGTCTCAGAGAGTGTCACAGTGTCTCAGAGAATGTCACCATGTGTCAGACAGTGTCACAGTTGGTCAGAGAGTCTCAAAGTGTGTCAGAGAGTGTCACAGTGTGTCTTAGAGATGGCAGAGAGAGTCAGACAGTGTCACAGTGTGTCATACTTTCTCTCAGAGAGTGTCCGAGAGGGTAAGCGTTTGTCTCACAGAGAGTCACAGTCTGTCAGAGAGTGTTACAGTGCGTCTCAGAGAGTGACAGAAAGAGTCAGAGAGTGTCACAGAGTGTCTAAGAGATTATCAGAGAGCGTCAGAGAGTGTTACAGTCTGAATCAGAGAGTGTCAGAGAGTCTCAGTGTGTATCAGAGAGTCATAGGGAGTCAGAAAATGTCACAGTGTGTCAGAGAGTGTCACAGTCGGTCAGAGATTGTCACAGTGTTTTAGAGAGTTTCACAGTGTGTCACAGACCGTGTCACAGTCTGTCACCGTCTGTCAGAGAGAGTTGCAGTGTTTTTCAGAAGTGTCAGAGAGGATCAGAGCGTGTCACAATGTGTCTCAGAGTGTCAGTGAGAAAGTCACAGAGTGTCACAGTGTGTCTAAGAAAGTGTCAGAGAGCGTCAGAGCGTATCACAATCTGTCTCAGAGAGTGCCACAGTGTGTCTCAGAGAGTGTCACAGTGTGTCTCAGAGAGTGTCACAGTGTCTCAGAGAATGTCACCATGTGTCAGACAGTGTCACAGTCAGTCAGAGAGTCTCACAGTGTGTCTCAGAGAGTGTCACAGTGTGTCACAGAGTATCACAGTCTGTTAGACCGTGTCACAGTGTGCTTCAGAGAGTGGCAGAGAGAGTCAGAGAGTGTCACAGTGTATCTTAGAGATTGTCGGAGAGGGTAAGATTGTGTCACAGTGTATCCCAGAGAGTCAGAGAGAGTCACAGAGTGTCACAGTGGGTCGAAGAGCGTGTCAGAGAGGGTCAGACAGTGTCATAGTCTGTCTCACTAGGGGTCAGAATGTGTCACAGTCTGTCAGAGAGTGTCATAGTGATCTCAGAGAGTGTCAGAGAGAGTCAGCGAGTGTTACTCTATGTCTCAGAGAGTGTTAGAGAGTGTCAGAGAGTGTCGCAATGTGTCTCAGGGAGTGTCACAGTGTGTCTCAGAGAGTCAGAGAGAGTCAGAAAGTGTTACAGTGTGTCTGAGAGAGTGTCACATATGTCACAGTCTGTCAGAGAAGGTTACAGTGCATTTCAGAGTGTGTCCGAGAGAGTCAGACAGTGTCACAGTGTGTCATACTTTCTCCCAGAGTGGGTCAGCGTTTGTCTCAGAGAGGGTCACAGTCTGTCAGAGAGTGTTACAGTGTGTCTCAGAGTTGGTCAGAGAGGGTCAGAGCGTGTCACAGTGTGTCTCACAGAGTGTCACAGTGTTTTAGTATGTCACAGGATGTCAGAGAGTGTCACTGTATGTCTCAGAGCGAGTCAGAGAGAGAGTCAGAGAGTGTCATAGTCTGTCATAGTCTGTCAGAGAGTACCACAGTGTGTTTCAGAGAGTGTCAGAGAGGGTCAGATTGTGTCACAGTATGTCTCAGAGTGTCAGAGAGAATCACGGAGTGTCACAGTGTGTCTATGAGAGTGTCAGAGAGCTTCAGAGAGTGTCACAGTGTGTTTCAAAGAGTGTCAGAGTGTGCAACCGTGTGTCTCAGAGAGTGTCACAGTGTCTCCGAGAATGTCACCAATATGTCAGAGTTTGTCACAGTGTGTCAGAGAGTGACACGGTGTGTCTCAGAGAGTTTTGCAGTGTGTTTGAGAGAGTATCTGAGAGAGTCAGAGAGTGTCACAGTTTGTCATACTGTGTCTCAGAGCGTGTCAGAGTGTCACAGTCTGTCTCAGAGAGTTTTCGAGAGTGCCTGAGTGTGTTACAGTGTGTCTCAAAAAGTCAGAGAGAGTCAGAGAGTGTTGCAGTGTGTCTCAGAGAAAATCAGAGAGTGTCACAGCGTGTCTGAGAGAGAGTCAGAGAGTGTCACAGTGTGTCTCAATGAGTGTGAGAGAGAGACAAAAATGGCATAGTGTGTCACAGTGTGTCTCGGAAAGTGACCGAATCTGTCAGTGAGTGACAGAGACTGTCACAGTGTGTCTCGGAGAGTGTCACCGTGTGTCAGAGGGTGTCACAGTCGGTCAGAGGGTGTCACAGTCAGTCAGAGAGTGTCACAGTGTGTCAGTGAGTGTCGCAGTCTATCAGAGACAGACACAGTGTGTTTCAGAGAGGTCAGAGAGTATCACAATGTGTCTCAGAGTGTCAGAGAGATAGTCACAGAGTGCTGCAGTGTGTCTCAGAGTATCAGAGAGAGTCACGGAGTGTCACAGTGTGGCTAAGAGAGTATCAGAGAGCGTCAGAGAGTGTCACACTGTGACATTTTCTGTCTCCCTCTGACTCTCTGAGACACACCATGACACTCTCTGTCTCTCTGAGACACTTGGTCACTTTCTGAGACACACTGTGACACACTGTGAATTTTGTGACTCTCTCACGCTCTGTGAGACACACAGAGAGTGACACAGTCTATCTCAGAGAGTGTCAGAGAGTGTCAGAGAGACAGAGAGTCCACAGTGTGCCTCAGAATGTGTCACAGTATGTCTCAGAGTATGTCACAGTGTGTCAGAGAGTGTCACAGTGTGTCAGAGAGTGTCACGATGTGACATACTGCGTCTCAGAGAGAGGCATAGAGTGTCACAGCCTGTCTCTCTGACACTTTGAGACACTCTGTGACACACTTGTACCCTCTCTGACATTCTCTGATAAAGACTGTGATACTCTCTGACATGCTCTGAGACACAGTATGACATACTGTGACACTCTCTGAGACAGACTGTGACACTCTCTAACGCTCTCCGACACTCTCTTGGACACACTGCGACACTCTGTGACTCTCTCTGACAGTCTGAGACACACTGTGGCATTCTCTGAAAGACTGAGACACACTGTGACGAACTCTGTGTCATACTGTGACACTCTCTGCTACACATTGTGGACTCTCTGACTCTCTCTGACACTGTCTGAGAGAGACTGTCATACTCACTGTCTCTCTCTCTCTGTCTCACAGAGCGTGAGAGAGAGTCAAAAAAATTCACAATGTGTCTCCGAGACTGACCGAGATTCTCAGAAAGAGACAGAGAGTAAATGTTTTAGTAGGGTCAGAGGTGGGGGTAAAAGAGGGGGAGGTGTGGCATTGCTTGTCAAAGATAGTATTACAGCGGTGGAAAGGACGATGGATGAAGACTCGCCATCCGAGGTAGTTTGGGCTGAGGTTAGGAATAGGAAAGGTGAGCTCACCTTGCTGGGAGTTTTTTTACAGGCCTCCTAATAGTCCTAGAAATGTAGAAGAAAGGATTGCGAGGATGATTCAAGAGAAGAGTGAAAGTAATAGGGTGGTTGTTTTGGGGGACTTTAACTTTCCTGATATTGATTGGGAAAGCTATAGCTCAAGTTCGTTAGATGGGTCAGTGTTTGTCCAATGTGTGCAGGAGGGTTTCCTGACACAATATGGAGATAGGCCAACAAGAGGTGAGGCCATACTGGATTTGGTTCTGGGTAATGAACCAGGTGAGACCAGGTGTTAGAACGAGAGGTAGGTGAGCACTTTGGGGACAGTGACCACAATTCGGTGACTTTTACTCTAGTGATGGAGAGGGATAAGTGTGCACTACAGGGCAAGAGTTATAGCTGGGGGCAGGGAAATTATGATGCGGTGAGGCATGACTTAGGATGTGTGGCCTGGAAAAGTAAGCTTCAAGGCAAGGGCGTAATTGATAAGTGGAGCTTGTTCAAGGAGCAACTATTGAGTGTCCTTGATAAGTACGTACCCGTCGGGCAAGGAGGAAAGAGTCGTGTGAGGGAGCCGTGGTTTAATAAGGAATTGGAATCCCTTGTTAAATGGAAGAGGGCAGCCTATGTAAAGATGAGGCGTGAAGGTTCAATTGGGGCGATTGAGAGTTATAAGGTAGCAAGGAAGGACCTGAAGAGAGAGCTAAGAGCAGCAAGGAGGGGTCATGAAAGGTCCTTAGTTGGTAGGATTAGGGAAAACCCTAAGGCTTTCTATAGGTATGTCAGGAATAAAAGAATGACTAGGGTAGGAATAGGTCCAGTCAAGGATAGTAGTGGGACGTTGCATGTGGAGGCTGAAGAGATTGGGGAGACACTGAATGAATACTTTTCGTCAGTATTCAATCAGGAACAGGACATTGTTGTCGATGTGAATACTGAGTCACAATTAAGTAAAATGGATGGCTTTGAGGTATGTAGAGAAGAGGTGTTAGAAATTCTGCAAAGTGTGAAAATAGATAAGTCCCCTGGGACTGATGGCATTTATCCTAGGATTCTCTGGGAAGCAAGAGAGGAGATTGCAGAGCCATTGGCCTTGATTTTTATGTCCTCGTTGTCTACAGGAGTAGTGCCAGAAGATTGGAGGCTCGCAAATGTGGTTCCCTTGTTCAAGAAGGGGAGTAAGGATAACCCTAGTTACTATAGGCCGGTGAGTCTCACTTCTGTTGTGGGCAAAATCTTAGAGAGAATTGTAAGGGATAGGATTTATGAACATCTGGATAGGAATAATGTGATCAAGGATAGTCAGCATGGTTTTGTGAAGGGCAGGTCGTGCCTCACAAACCTTACTGAATTCTTTGAGAAGGTGACTAAGGAGTTGGACGAGGGGAAAGCGGTAGATGTGGTGCATATGGATTTTAGTAAGGCGTTTGATAAGGTTCCCCATGGTAGACAACTGCAAAAAATACGGAGGTATGGCATTGAGAGTGAGTTGAAGGTTTGGATTAGGAGTTGGCTGGCTGGAAGAAGACAGAGGGTAGTAGATGATGGCAAAGGTTCATCTTGGAGTGCCGTCACTAGCGGTGTTCCACAAGGATCTGTTTTGGGACCGTTGCTGTTTGTAATTTTTATAAATGACCTGGAGGAGGGGTTAGAAGGTTGGGTGAGCAAGTTTGCAGATGATACGGAAGTCGGAGGAGTTGTAGACAGTGATGAAGGATGTGGCAGGTTAGAGCAGGATATAGATAAGCTTCAGAACTGGGCAGAAAGGTGGCAAATGAAGTTCAATGTAGCTAAGTGTGAGGTGATTCACTTTGGTAAGAGTAACAAAAATATGGGGTACTGGGCTAATGGTCGGATTCTTGGTAGTGTGGATGAGCAGAGGGATCTTGGTGTCCATGTACACAGATCTTTGAAAGTTGCCACCCAGGTAAATAGTGCGGTGAAGAAGGCATATGGCGTACTGGCTTTTATTGGTAGAGGAATTGAGTTCCGGAGTACTGAGGTCATGTTGCAGTTGTATAAGACTCTGGTGCGGCCGCATCTGGAGTATTGTGTGCAGTTTTGGTCGCCATACTATAGGAAGGATGTGGAGGCACTGGAACGGGTGCAGAGGAGGTTTACCAGGATCTTACCTGGTATGCTAGGAAGATCGTATGAGGAAAGGCTGAGGCACTTGGGGTTGTTTTCATTGGAGAAATGAAGGTTTAGGGGTGACTTGATAGAGGTGTACAAGATGATTAGGGGTTTAGATAGGGTCGACAGTGAGAATCTTTTTCCACGTTTGGAGTCAGCTATTACAAGGGGGCATAGCTTTAAATTAAGGGGGGGTAGGTATAGGACAGATGTTAGGGGTAGGTTCTTTACTCAGTGAGTCGTGAGTTCATGGAATGCCCTGCCAGTAGCAGTGGTGGACTCTCCCTCATTATGGGCATTTAAGCGGGCATTGGATAGGCATATGGAGGATAGTGGGCTAGTGTAGGTTAGGTGGGCTTGGATCGGCGCAACATCGAGGGCCGAAGGGCCTGTACTGCGCTGTATTCTTCTATGTTCTATGTTCTATGTTTTATGAGTGTCACAGTGGGTCACAGAGATTGTCACAGTGTCTCAGAGAATGTCACCGTGTGTCAAAAAGTGTCACAATGTGTCAGAGTGTCACAATCTGTCACAGAGAGTTTCACAGTCTGTCACAGTCTGTCAGAGAGTGACATAGCGTTTCTTACAGTGTCAGAGAGAAAGAGTCACAGAGTGCCGCAGTGTGTCTCAGAGTGTCATGGAGAGTCACTGAGTGTTACAGTGTGTTTACGAGAGTGTCAGCGAGTTTCAGAGAGTGTCACAGTCTGTCTCAGACAGTGTCAGAGTGTGCCACGGTGTGTCTCAGAAAGTGTCACGGTGTCTCAGAGAATGTCACCATGTCACAGAGAGTGTCACAATCGGTCAGAGAGTGTCACAGTGTGTCAGAGAGTGTCGCAGTGTGTCACAGAAAGTATCACAGTCTGTCAGAGAGTGTCAGTGTGTTTCAGAGAGTGGCAGAGAGAGTCACAGAGAGTGTCACAGCCTATCACAGTCTATCAGAGAGTGTCACAGTGTCTCAGGGAGTCAGAGGGAGACAGAAAATGTCACAGTGTGTCTCAGTGTCACAGTGTCTCAGAGAATGTCAGAGTTTGTCACAGTGTGTCAGAGAGAGTCACCGAGTGTCACAGAGTGTTACCGTCTGTCAGAGAGTGTCACAGTGTGTCTCAGAGTATCAGAGTCACAGGAGTTTCAAAGTTATTGAAGAAAGTGTCAGAGAGCGTCAGAGAGTGTCACAGCCTGTCTCAGAGAAGGTCAGAATGTGTCACAGTCTGTCAGAGAGTTTCATAGTGTATCTCAGAGAGTGTCAGAGAGAGTCAGAGAGTGTCACTTTCTGTCTCAGAGGGGTCAGAGTGTGTCACAGTGTGCCTCAGAGAGAGTCAGAGACTGTGACAGTATGTCAGTTTGTCAGACAGTGTCACAATGTGTCGCAGAGAATGTCACGATGTCTCAGAGAATTTCACCATCTGTCAGAGAGAGTGTCACAGTGTGTCATTGCCGTCCATACACCACTGCTAGCCTGACCCTCACTGCCATTGACACACCGCCCCAGCATGACCCTCACCGCCATCCACACAACACCTCCAGCCTGACCCTCATTGACGTTGAACACACCACCCCCAGCCTGACCCTCACCGCCATCCACCAACTGCCCACAGCGTGACCCTCATTGCAGTCCACACAGCGCCCTCAGCCTGACCCCCGCCACCCTCCACACACCCACCCCAGCCTGACCCCCGCCACCATCCACACACCCACCTCAGCCTGACCCCCGACACCCTCCACACACCCACCCCAGCCTGACCCCTGCCACCGTCCACACACCCATCCCAGCCTGATCCCTACCGCCGTCCAACACCACCTCCAGCCTGACCCATGCACCATCCACACACCGCACCCAGCCTGACCCCCACCACCATCCAACACTGCCACAAGCCTGACCTTCACTGCCGTCCACACACCGCCCCCAACCTGACCCTCACTGCTATCCACACACCGAGCACAGCCCGACCCTCACTGCGATTCACACACAGAACACAGCCTGACCCTCACTGCAATCCACACACCGCCCCCAGCCAGACCTTCACAGCCGTCCACACACCAGACCCAGCCTGACAGTCAGCATCTTCCACACACCACACGCAGCCTGACCCTCACTGCCGTCCACACACTGCCCCAGCCTGATCCTCACCGCCATCCACACACCACCCCCAGCCTGAAACTCACTGACGTCCACACACCAACCCCAGCCTGACCCTCACTGCCATCCACACACCTCCCCCAACCTGACACTCACCAAAGTCCACACACCACCCTCAGCCTGACCCTCACCGCCGTACACACACCGCCCCCAGCCTGACCCTCACTGCTGTCCACACACCGCCTCAGCCTGACCCTCACCACCATCCACGAACCGCCCACAGCATGACCCTCACCGCCATTCACACTCACAACCCAGCCTGACCGTCACCGCTGTCCACACACCACCCCCAGCCTGACCCTGACTGCCGTCCCGCACCGACCCCAGCCTGGCCCTCACCGCTGTCCACACACTGCCCCCAACCTGACCCAACTGCCGTTCACACACTGCCCCCAGCCTGACCCTCACTGCCATCCACACACCGCCCCCAGCCTGACCCCCATCGCGGTCCAACACCACCCCCAGCCTGACACACTCCATCATCCACCCACCACCTCCAGCCTGATACTCACCACCATCCAACACCACCCCCAGCCTGACCCGCACTGCTGTCCAAAACACTCCCCCAGCCTGACCCACATTGCTGTCCAAAAACCACCCACTGCCTGACCCCCACGGCCATCCACACACCGCACCCAGGCTGACCCTCACCTCTGCCCACTCAACTCCCAGCCTGGCCCCCACTGCCAGCCACACACCGCCACCAGACTGACCCTCAATGCTGCCCACACACCGCCCTGAGCCTGACCTTCACTGCCGTCCAGCACTGCCCCAACCCTGACCCTTACCACCGTACACACACCGCCCCAGCATGACCCTCACCACCATCCAACACCAACCCCAGCCTGACTCCCATCATCGTTCATGCACCACCCCCAACCCTGACACTCGCCGCTGTTCACACACAGCTCCCAGCCTGACCCTCGCTGCTGTCCACACACCGCACCCAGACTAAATCTCACTGCTGTCCACACACTGCCCCCAAACTGACCCTCATCGCCATCCACGCACCGCCCACAGCCTGACACTCAATGCTGCCACACCCAGGCTGACCCTCACCTCTGCCCACAAACTGCCCCCAGCCCAGGCCTCACCGCTGTCCACACACCGCCCCAGCCTGACCCTCACCACCATCCAACACGACATCAACCTGAAACCCATCGTCATCCACACACCACCCCCAGCCTGACCCTCACGCTGTCCAAGACCGCCCCCAGCTTGTCCCTCACTGCCATCCCACACTGCACCCAGACTGATCCACACCACTGTCCACACACCGGCCCCAGCCCTGACGCCCACTGTCGTCCTGACACAGTCCCCAGCCTGACCCTCACCGCCGTCGCACACCTTTCCAGCCTGACCCCCACCGCCATTCGACTCCACCTCCAGACTGACCATCGCCTCCGTACACACCACCCCCAGCATGACCCTCATCACTGTCCCAAACCTGACTCTCACTGCCGTCCACACACCGCACACAGGCAGAATCTCACTGCCGTCCACACACTGCACCCAGCCTGGCCCTCACCACCGTCCACACACCACCCCCACCCTGACCCCCACTGCCGTCCACACTCCGCCCCCAGCCTCTCCCTCACTGCCATCCAAACACTGTCCCCAGCCTGAACCTCACTGCTATCCACACACCGCCCCTAGCTTGACCCCCACCTCCATCCACACACTGCCCCTAGCTTGACTCTCATGGCCGTCCACACTCCGCCCCCACTCGTACCCCCACTGCCGTACAACTCTGCCCCAGCATGAACTGCACCGCCGTCCACACACCGCCCCTAGCATGACCCTCATCGCCATCCAACACCGCCCCAAACCTGACTCTCACTGCCGTCCACACACCACACAGAGGCAGAATCTCACTGCCGTCCACACACCGCCCCAGCCTGACCCTCATCGCCATCCGCACACTGCCCACAGCCTGACCATCAATGCTACCCACACACTGCACCCAGGCTGACCCTCACCACTGCCCACACACTCCCCCCAGCCTGGCCCTCACCACCGTCCACACACCATCCCCACCCTGACCCGCACTGCCATCCACACATCGCCCCCAGCCTGACTCTCACCGCCATCCACAAACCACCCCCACCCTGACCCTCAATGTTGCCCACACACCACCTCAACCCTGACCGTCACCGCTGTCCATACAACGTCGCTAATCTGACCCTCACCACCGTGCACACAAATCTCCAACCTGACCCTAACTGCCGTTCGCACACCGCACCCATTCTACCCTCACGGCTGCCCAACAACACCCCCAGCCTGACCCTCACTGTCCCCAGCCTGACCTCACCACCACCCACACATCGCCCCCAGCCTGACCCACACCACCGTCCAACACCGCCCCCTGCATGAAACTCACCAAAGTCCACTCACCGCCTCCACCCATACCCACACCGCGGTACAACACCAGCCCAGCATGAACTGCACCGCTGTCCACACACCATCCCAAGATGACCCGCACCGCCGTCCAACACCGCCCCAAATCTGACTCTTATTGTCACCCGTACACCACCCCCAGCCTGACCCTCACTGCCGTACACACACTGAACCCAGCCTAAATCGCACTGCAATCCACACATCCCCAACCTGACCCTCACCGCCATCCACACACCGCCCACAGCCTGACCCTCAACGCTGCCCACACACTGTACCCAGGCTGACCCTCACCTCTGTCCACACACTGCCCCCAGCCTGACCCTCACCACCGTCCACACACTGTCCCCAGCCTGACCCTCACCGCCATCCACACACACCCCCAGCCTGACCCTCAACGCTGCCCACACACACCCCGTGCCTGACCTTCAATGCCGTCCAACACCACCCCAACCCTGACCCTCACGGCCATCCACACACCATCCCCAGCCTGACCCTCATCGCCATCCACACACCGCCCCACTCTAACATCAACTGACAATCGCACACCGCCCCCCAGCCTGACCCTCACTACTGTCCACACACCGTCCCCAGCCTAAACCTCACTGCTATCCACACACCCCCTCCAGCCTGACCCTCAATACTGTCCACACACCGTCCCCAGCCTAACCCTCACTGCCGTCGACACACCAAACCCAGCCTGAATCTCAATGACATCCACACACTGCCCCCAACCTGACCCTCACCGCCATCCCCACACTGCTCACAGCCTGACCTTCAATGTTGCCCACTCACCACCCCGAGCCTGACCCTCACTGCCGTCCAACAGCGCCCCAACCTGACCCTCACTGCCGTGCACACACCGCCCCCAGCCTGGCCCTCACTGCCGTCCACACACCGTCCACACCCTGATCCCCACTGCCCTTCACACACCGCCCCCAACCTGACCCTCAAAGCTGCCCACACACAGTCCCCAGCCTGACCCTCAACGCTGCCCACGCACCAACCCGAGCCTGATCCTCACTGCAATCCAACAGCGCCCCAACCCTGACCCTCACCGCTGCCCACACACCACCCCGAGCCTGACCCTCACTGCCGTCCACCAGTGCCCCAACCCTGACCCTCACTGCCGTCCACACATCGTCCCAAGCCTGACCCTCACCGCCGTGCACACAACGCCCCCAGCGTGACCCTCACTGCCATCCACACACACCCCCAGCCTGACCCTCAACGCTGCCCACACACGCCCCGTGCCTGACCTTCAATGCCGTCCAACACCACCCCAACCCTGACCCTCACGGCCATCCACACACCATCCCCAGCCTGACCCTCATCGCCATCCACACACCGCTCCCACTCTAACATCAACTGACAATCGCACATCGCCCCCCAGCCTGACCCTCACTACTGTGCACACACCGTCCCCGGCCTAAACCTCACTGCCATCCACACACCGCCTCCAGCCTGACCCTCAATACTGTCCACACACCGTCCCCAGCCTAACCTTCACTGCCGTCGACACACCAAACCCAGCCTGAATCTCAATGACATCCACACACTGCCCCCAACCTGACCCTCACCGCCATCCCCACACTGCCCACAGCCTGACCCTCAACGCTGGCCACTCACCGCCCCGAGCCTGACCCTCACTGCCATCCAACAGCGCCCCAAACCTGACCCTCACTGCCGTGCACACACCGCCCCCAGCCTGGCCCTCACCGCCGTCCACACACCGTCCACACCCTGATCCCCACTGCTGTTCACACACCGCCCCCAACCTGACCCTCAAAGCAGCCCACACACAGTCCCCAGCCTGACCCTCAACGCTGCCCACGCACCAACCCGAGCCTGACCCTCACTGCAATCCAACAGCGCCCCAATCCTGACCCTCACCACCATCCACACACCGTCCCCAGCCTGACCCTCACTGCCGTCCACACACCGCCCCCAGCCTGACCCTCAACGCTGCCCACACACCACCCCGAGCCTGACCCTCACTGCCGTCCACCAGTGCCCCAACCCTGACCCTCACCGCCGTGCACACATCGTCCCAAGCCTGACCCTCACCGCCGAGCACACAACGCCCCCAGCGTGACCCTCCCCGCCGTCCACACACCACCCCCAGCCAGACCCTCACTGCCGTCCACTCACTGCCCCCAGCCTGACCCTCAATGCCGTCCACATATCGCCCAGCCTGACCCTCAATGCTGCCCACTCACTGCCCCGAGCCTGACCCTCACTGCCGTCCAACAGCGCCCCAACCCTGACCCTCACTGCCGTGCACACACCGCCCCCAGCCTGGCCCTCACCGCCGTCCACACACCGTCCACACCCTGATCCCCACTGCTGTTCACACACCGCCCCCAACCTGACCCTCAAAGCTGCCCACACACAGTCCCCAGCCTGACCCTCAACGCTGCCCACGCACCAACCTGAGCCTGACCCTCACTGCAATCCAACAGCGCCCCAAACCTGACCCTCACCACCGTCCACACACTGTCCCCAGCCTGACCCTCACCACCGTGCACACATCGTCCCAAGCCTCACCCTCACCACCTTGCACACAACGCCCCCAGCGTGACCATCCCCGCCGTCCACACACCACCCCCAGCCAGACCTTCACTGCCGTCCACTCACTACCCGCAGCCTGACCCTCAATGCCGTCCACATATCGCCCAGCCTGACCCTCACCGCCATCCACACATCGTCCCCAGCCTGACCATCACCGCCGTGCACACAACGCCCTCAGCTTGACCCTCTCCACCGTCCACACACCACCCTCAGCCAGACCCTCATTGCCGGCCACTCACTGCCCTCAGCCTGACCCTCACTTCCGTCCACAGAACACCCCCAGCCTGACTCTCACTGCCATCCACACACTGCCCCCAGCCTGATCTTCACCGCTGTCGACACACCATCCCCAGCCTGACCCTCACCGCCGTGCACACAATGCCCCAACCGTGACCCTCCCCGCCATCCACACACCACTCCCAGCCAGACCCTCACTGCCGTTCACTCACTGCCCCAAGCCTGACCCTCACTGCCGTCCACATACCGCCCAGCCTGACCCTCACTGCCATCCACACACCGTCCCCAGCCTGCCACTCACCGCCCTGCACACAACGCCGCCAGCTTGACCCTCTCTGCCGTCCACACACCACCCCCAGCCAGCCCCTCACTGCTGTCTACTCACTGCCCCCAGCCTGACCCTCACTTCCTTCCACATACTGCCCCCAGCCTGACTCTCACCGCCATCTACACACCGGCCCCAGGCTGATCTTCACTGCCATCGACACACCATCTCCAGCCTGACCCTCGCCTCCCCCACTCTTGCCCTCAGCCTGACATCCACCACTGTCCAACAACGCATCCAGCATGACCCACACCACAGTCCAATACTGCCGCTAGCCTGACCCTCACCGCTGTCTACACACCGTCCCCAGCCTGATCCACACCACCGTCCACCCACTGCCCTCAGACTGACCCCCACCACAGTCCACAAATCACCCACAGCCTGACTCTCAATGCTGCCACACACCGCACCCAGGCTGGCCCTTACCTCTGCCCGCAAACAGGCCCCAGCCTGGCCCTCACTGCCGTCGACACACCGTCTCAACTCTGACCCTCACCGCCATCCACACACCGTCCCCAGCCTGACCATCACCATTATGCACACAACGCCCCACCTTGACCCTCCCTGATGTCCACACAACGCCCCCAGCCTGACCCTCACCACCATCAACACAACGCCCCAGCCTGACCCTCCCCACTGTCCAATACCGCCCCTAGCCTGACCCTCACCGCTGTCCACACACCGCCCCCAGTCTGATCTTCACTGTTCACACACCATCCACAGCTTGATTCTCACCGACGCCCAAAACCCGCCCCCAGCCTGACCCCCACCACCGTCCAACACCGCCTCCAGCCTCACTCTCACTGCCCCCACACACTGCGCCAAGCCTGACACACACCACTGTCCAACAACGCACCCGGCCTGACCCGCACCACAGTCCAATACCGCCACTAGCCTGGCCCTCGCCACTGTCTACACACCGTCCCCAGCCTGACCCACACCACCGTCCACACACTGCCCTCTGACTGACCCCCACCACCATCCACAAATTACCCCCAGTCTGACCCTCACCATCGTCCAACACCACACCCAGCTTGTCCCTCACCACAGTCCAATACCGCCCCTAGCCTGGTCCTCACCACTGTCTCCACACCGCCCTCAGTCTGACCCACACCACTGTCCACGCACTGTCCCCAGACTGACCCTCACCACCGTCCACACATCATCCTCATACTGACAGTCGCCGCCATCCAACACTGCCCCCAATCTGACCATCAACACTGCGCACGCACCGCTCCCAGCTTGACACTCACCACCGTCCACACACAGACCCCAGCCTGACCCTCACAGCTGTCCACACACCGCCCCCAGCCTGACCCCCACTACTGTTCAACACCGCCCCCAGCCTGAAGCTCACTGCCATCCACACACCGGTCCAGTTTGACTCTCACAGCCGTGCACACACCGCCGCAGCCCTGACGCTCACTGCCGTCCTCACACCGTCCCCGACTTGACCCTCACCACCATCCAACACTGTCCCCAGCCTGACCCCCAGCGCTGATCAACTGAGCCCCCAGACTGACCCTCACCGCCGTCCATACACTGTCTCCAATCTGACCCTCACCGCTGTCCATACACAGCCCCAAACTGACCCTAACCACTGTCTGCACACTGCCCCAAACTGACCCTCACCCCTGTCCATACACCGACCACAAACTGACCCTCACTGCTGTCCATACGCAGCCCCCAACCTGACCCTCACCACTGACTACACACCGCCCCCAACCTGATCCTCACGACCGTCCACACACCGCCCCCAGCCTGACCCTCACCGCCGTCCACACACCGCCCCCCCAGCCTGACTCTCTCCACCATCCACACATCGCTCCCAGCCTGACGCTCACCACTGTCCACACACCGCCCCCCAGCCTGACCCTCTCCACCATCCACACACCACTCCCAGCCTGACACTCACCACTGTCCACACACAGCCCCCAACCTGACCGTCACCACCGTCCAAACACAGCCCACCCAGCCTGAACCTCACCGCCATCCATACACCGCCCCCAACCTGACCCTCACCGCTGTCCATACACAGCCACCAACCTGTCCCTCACCACTGTCCACACACCGTCCCAATCCTGACCCTCACCACTGTCCACACACCGCCCCCAACCTGACCCTCACCACCGTCCACACACTGCCCCCCAGCCTGACCCTCACTGCCGTCCTCACACCGCCCCCAACCTGACCCTCACTGTCGTCCCACACTGCCACCCAGCCTGAACCTCACTGTCATCCAAGCACTGCCCCAGCTTGACTCTCACCACCACCCAACACCGCCCCCAGATTGTCGCTCACTGCCATCCCACACCACCCCCAGACTGATCCTCACCACTGTCCATACACTGACCTCAGCTCTGACGCTCACTGCCGTCCTCACACAGTGCCCAGCCTGACCCTCACTGCCGTCCAACACCTTCCCCAGCCTGACCCCCAGCGCCATTCAACTCCACCTCCAGACTGACCCTCACCACCATCCATACACCGCCTCCAACCTGACCGTCACCACCGTCCACACACCGCACCCAGCCTGACCCTCACTGCCATCCAAACACTGCCCCCAACCTGACCCTCACCGCCATCCACACACTGCCCCTATCTTGACCCCCACATCCGTGCACATACCGCCCCAGCCTGACTCTCACTGCCGTCCACACACCGCCCCCACTCATACCCTCACTGCCGTACAACTCTGCCCCAGCATGAACTGCACCGCCGTCCACACACCGCCCTTAGCCTGTCCCTCACCGCCCCCAACCTGGCCCTCATCACCCATAGCCTGACCCTCACCGCCATGCAACTCCGCCCCCAGCCTGATTCGCACCACTGCTCCAGCCTGACCCGCACTGCCGTACAACACTGCCCCCAGCTTGACCCTCACTGCCATCCACACACCGTCCCCAGCTTGACACTCACTGCCGTGCAACATCACCTTCAGCCTGACCCTCACTGCTGTCCACATACCACCACCAGCCTGACCATCACTGCCATCCAACACTGGCCCCAGCCTGACCCTCACTGATGTCCAAAACGTGCCCTCAGCCTGAACCTTACCACCGTCATCCACACACCGCCCCCAGCGTGAAACTCACCGCTGTCCACACACCATCTCAACCCATACCCTCATTGCCGTACAATACCACCCCAGTATGAACTGCACCTCCTTCTACATACCGCCCCCAGCCTGACCGTCACCACTGTCCAACACCGCCCCAACCCTGACACTCACTGCCGCCCGTAAACCACCCGCAGCCTGCCCCTCACTGCCGTCCACAAACCGCCCCCAGCCTGACCCTCACTGCCGTCCACACACTTCCCCCAGCCTGACCCTCACCATCGTCCACGCACCGCCCCCAACCTGACCCTCATTGCCGTCCCACACCAACCCCAGCTTGACCCTTATAGCCGTCCACACGCCGCCCCAAGCCTGACACTCACTGCCGTCCAAGACCGCCCCCAGCTTGTCCCTCACTGCCATCCCACACAGCCCCAGCCTAACCCTCACCACCATCCAACACCGACCCCAGCCAGACCCCCATCGTCATCCACACACCACCCCCAGCCTGACCCTCACCGCTGTCCATACGCTGCCCCCAGCTTGTCCCTTACGGCCATCTCACACCCCCCAGACTGAACCTCACCACTGTCCACACACCGACCCCAGCCCTGACCGCCCCAAACTTGACTCTCACTGCCGTCCACACACCGCACAGAGGCAGAATCTCACTGCCGTCCACACACCGCCCCCAACCTGACCCTCACTACCATCCACACACAATGCATAGCCTGACCATCAACGCTGCCCACACACTGCACCCAGCCTGGCCCTCACCACCGTCCACACACCACCCCCACCCTGACCCCCACTGCCGTCCACACACCGCCTCTAGCTTGACTCTCACGGCCGTCCACACACCGCCCCCACTCGTACCCCCACTGCCGTACAACTCTGCCCCAGTATGAACTGCACCGCCGTCCACACACCGCCCCCAGTATGACCCTCATCGCCGTCCAACATCGCCCCAAACCTGACTCTCACTGCCGTCCACACACCACACAGAGGCAGAATCTCAGTGCTGTCCACACACTTCCCACAGCCTGACCCTCAGCGCTGCCCACACACTGCACCCAGGCTGGCTCTCACCACCGTCCACACGCCACCCCCAGCCCTGACGCTTACTGCCATCCTCACACAGTGCCCAGCCTGACCCTTAGCGCCGTCCAACACCTTCACCAGCCTGACCCCAAGCATCATTCAACTCCACCCCCTGATTGACCCTCACCGCCGTCCATACACCGCCCCCAACCTGACCGTCACCACCGTCCACATGCCGCCACCAGCCTGACCCTCACTGCCGTCCAAACACCGCTGCTCCCACACAATACTGCTCCTCCGCCACGAACCCACTCCCCAACCCCATCCAACACTGACACTCCCCCAACCCCATCCATCACCGCCCACTCCCTCAATCCCGTCCAGCACCGCCCCCTCCCCCAAACCCGTCCAACACCACTCCCTTCCCAACTCCATCCAACACTGCCCCCTCCCCAAACCGCATCCAACACCGCCCCTTCCCCCAATAGTGCCCACTTCCCAACGCTATCTGACACCGCTCTATCCCCAACCCCGTCCGACCCCGCCCCTTCCCCCAACCCCATCCAACACCGCCGCCCCCTCAACCCCGTCTCACAATGTCCCCTCCCCAACACCGACCCCCTCACCAACCTCATCCGACACTGGCCCCTCCCCCAACACTGCCACCTCCCCAAATCCAACGGACACCTTCGCCTCCCCCAACACCGCCCCTCCCCAACCCCGTCCAACACCACATCCTCCCCCAACGCCGCCCCCCTCCCAGACCCGTCTAACACTGCCCGCTTATCCAACACTTTTTAATACCTCCCCCTCTTCCAACCCCGCCCAACATCACCCCCACCCAAACTCAATCCAACACCACTCCCTCACCATCCCTGCCCGGCACCACCCCCTCCCCAAACCTGTCCAACACCGCCCCCTTCCCCAATCCCATCAAACACCGACCACTCCTCAACCCCCTCTCTCCCCTCTCTCTACCCCTCTGTCTTCCACACTCTCTTCCCCTCTCGCTCCCCTCTCTCTCTCTTCCTCTCTCTCCTCTCTCTCTTGCCCCCTTCTCTCTTTCACACCCCTTCTCCCTCCCCTCTCTCTCGCAAACCCCCTCTCTCTCTCACCCCCTCGCTCCCCCCTCTCAAGCCCGTCTCTCTCTCTCCCCCCTCTCGCTCCCCTCTCTCTCAAACCCCTCTCTCTCTCCTTCACGCTCTCTCTTCACCCCCTCTTTCACCCTTTCTCTCTTCACCCACTCTCTTTCGCCCCACCCTTTCGCCCCCTCTGTTTCACCCCCCCTCTTTTGCGCCACCTCTCTTTTGCCCCTCTTTCGCCCCCTTTCACCCCTCTCTTTTGCCTCCTTTTCGCCCACTCTTTCGTCCGCCTCTTTCACCACTCCTTTCGTCCCCTCTCTCATTTGCCAGCGCCTGTCTCTTTCACCCCACCTCTCTCTTTCGAACCCCTCTCTCGCCCCCCTCTTTTTCACCCCCTCTCTTTCACCCCCCTCTCAGCCCCCCCTCGCCCCGCCCCTTTCTCTCTCGCGCCCTCTCTCTCTCGCCTCCTCTCTCTCTCTCGCCCCCTCTCTCTCGCCCCCTCTCTCTCGTCCCCCTCTCTTGCCCACCTCTCTCTCTCGCCCACCTCTCTCTCTTGTCCCACTCTCTCTTGTGCCCCTCTTTCCACCTCCCCTATCTCTCCCTCTTGCCCTCCTGTCTCTCACTCCCTCTCTCACCTCTATGTCTCTCTCATCCCGTCTTTCTCTCTCTAACTCACCTCATCACTCTCTCACCCACTCTAACTCTCTCTTGCCCACTCTCTCTCGCCCTCACACTTTGTCTCTCTCATTCACTCTCTCACCCGTTTCCGTACGCCTCTCTCTCGACCCCCTCTCTCTCTCGACCCCTTCTCTCTCTTGACAATCTCTCTCTTGCAGCCTCAATCTCTCTCTTGACATCCCACTTTTTGCCCCTCCCTCTAACTCTCACCCCTCACTCTCACCCCCTCATTCTCTCTCTCGCCTCTCTCCTCTTCTCTCTCTCGCCTCCCCTCCCCATCTCTCTTGTCCACTTTGTCTCTCCTTGTCCCTCTCTCTCTAAGACTTGCCCCCTTTCTCTCTCGCCCCTTTCCTTGCACCTCTCTGTCTCTCTCTCTCTCTCTCGCCTCTGACTCTCATTATCTCTTCCCCTGTTTCTCTCTCCCTCCCTCACCCTATCTCTCTCTTGCCCCCTGCTCTCTCTCTCTCTCTCTCTCTCTCTGCTCCTTCACTCTCTCTCCCAGTTCTATCACTCTTGATCCCCCTCCCTCGGTGTCTCTCTCCCCACCTCCCTCCGTTTCTCTCTGACTGAACCTCTCTCCTTTCTGTCCCTCTCTTCCACTCTCTCTGACACACTCTGTCTCCCTGGTCCTTCCTCTCCCTCTGACCCAGGGACTGGGGGTTGGTGGTGAGTCTGCGTGTGGAGGGTGGGGGTGAGATGTGGAAAGTGGGAGGTGGGGAAGATGGGCTAGAGATAGAATTGCGGGATGGAGACAGAGACGGCAGGAGAGAGAGGGGGAGAGTGAGGGAGAAAGGATAGTGGAGGCAGGTGGAGAAACCGGGGTTGGGGGCTGTCTGAGAGGGGACGAGAGAGAGTGAATGGGAGAGGTGGTTAGAAAGAGACAGTGTGCAGAGAGAGAGGGAGAGAGATGCTGAGAAAGAAGTAGGGGAGAGGGAATGGGGACGCCAGGTTGGATTGGAGGGACACAGGGAGTTAGACCCAGGTCCTGAGCTCAGGGTGCTATTTCTAGCCCATCTTCCCCACCTCCCACTTTCCACATCTCACCCTCACCCTGAGGACCAGGACTTGGGGCTGAGTCTGTCTCTCTCCAGCTCAGCTTCTCCAACACAAAGACACACAACAACATCGGTCACTCTGCTGCTCGGCACGCTTTAATCAACATTTTTATTATTTACAAATGGAAATGATGGATACAGTCAGTGGGATTGTGCCTTTTCTTACCGTCCCCTGAGTTGTGAAAAACATTGAAATGTGTCCCTGTAACCACCCCTGTGGGATAAGGATGGGCAAGCCAGCGCTACCCTCAGTCTGTTACCATAGCGACAGGCTGCTCCATCACTGAAACACTGAACTGAAATGAGAAAATCCCGGATGGATTGATTAATGAGGGAATTTGATGGATGGATGGATTTGGGTGAAGGGATATTTCAGCACATTCTTCAGCTGCTGCCTGAACTTAGTCTGGGTCACGGCATAAATCGCGGTGTTTGTGCAGCAACTGAGGAGCTGCAGCATGAAGCCCAATTCCTGCACAAACCAATCGAGATACACAGACTTATACCCAAAATCATACATCCGGGCCCATATAGAAAACAGCATGAACGTTGACCATAACAGGATGAAATTGGCCGAGATCACAAACAGTAAAATAATGGATTTTTTTCGGTTTCTCATTTCAGTGTCAGACTGAGCGGCCCCATTGGTGTGAGCGCGGAGTCTCCTGCGGGCTCTGCTGGTCACTACAATGTGTCTGACGGTGAGAACATTGAGCAGCAGAATCAGGAGAAATGGGACACACGGGGTTAGAATATGGTGGAGGAACTCGATTGTGACCCAGACACTGTTTTTTTGAACAGCGACTGGTACATCACAAAACCAGGGGACGTTCTCCAGCCAATACCGAGCCGTGAGCATAAAATACCAGGAAATGTTCTTTGTACCGCTCAGCACAGTCACTGCTCCCAGAGCCACAGCCGCCGTTTTCTCACTGCAATATTTACTTTTCAGCTTCTGGCAACAAATGGCCACAAACCGATCAAAGGTGAAAGTGACGGTGAACCAGACCGAGCAGTCAGTGGCTGCATAAAGCAGGACGGCGTGGATATTACACACGGGGACGGAGTACAGGAAATAAAAGTGTTCCCGATAAACAGTGGGAATGTGTCTCAGGATCAGGTCGAGGATAATGACCAGGAGATCCGCCGCTGCCATGGCCCCCAGGTAACGTCTGACACATGGAGACAATCCACAATCTTTATAAAGCAGGACGTAGATGGTCACTACGTTAACTGTGAGGAAGGAAAACAAAACCATTATCCATCAGCCTGGAGGCAAAGGGACCCGTTTGATCGGGGACCCAGTGAGATTTTTAAATCTGTCCCTGTATTCAGGGATTTATTAAAATAATTGGAGCTGGAATAACAAATGGGAAGGTCGGAATTACTGACAAAAATGTGACATTAGATTAGATTAGGTTAGATTACTTACAGTGTGGAAACAGGCCCTTCGGCCCAACAAGTCCACACCGACCCGCTGAAGCGCAACCCACCCATACCCTACATTTACCGCTTTAACCTAACACTACAGGCAATTTAGCATGGCCAATTCACCTGACCCGCACATCTTTGGACTATGGGAGGAAACCGGAGCACCCGGAGGAAACCCACGCCGACACAGGGAGAATGTGCAAACTCCACACAGTCAGTCGCCTGAGTCGGGAATTGAACCCGGGTCTCTGGCGCTGTGAGGCAGCAGATATAAACTACAAGAAACCCTCCCTCCCCAACCACACACAGACACATCCATAAGGACAGATGGTTTCTAGAACATTCCCACACATTCGGTCACTCGAGAGCAAACACAGTTAACTCATTCCCAGGTCCTAATACGGAGGGTGAAAATGTTGCTATCCTGAAGGATTCTGTCCCAGTTTCCTGAAGACAAACGGAGTTTGGTAATTTCCGTATTTTGGTTTAAATTGTGGTCGCTCCTGTGTCGTGGAGAAATGTAAACGCAGGGAAAACGTATTCACCCTTTTAGTTGCCTGAGGGGCCTTCGGAACTGTGTCTCCTTCTCCCTGGAATGGGATCTCTTCCCTCGGGATCTTATCGTTTGTTCAATTCACTGACGTCCGGCCGTTCACAAACTATATCAGGGACAGAACGTTCCGGGAAATGTCAGTTGGAATGTCAGGGACAGAACGTTCCGGGGAATGTCAGTTATAGAATGTCGGTGACAGAACGTTCCGGGAGTGTCAGTTAGAGAATGTCAGGGACAGAATGTTCCGGGGAGTGTCAGATATAGAATGACGGGGACAGAATGTTCCGGGGAGTGTCAGTTATAGAATGTCAGGGACAGAATGTTTTGGGGAGTGTCAGTTATAGAATGTCAGGGACAGAATGTTCCGGGAAGTGTCAGATATAGAATGTCAGGGACAGAATGTTCCGGGGAGTGTCAGATATAGAATGTCAGGGACAGAATGTTCCGGGGAGTGTCAGTTATAGAATGTCAGGGACAGAATGTTCCGGGGAGTGTCAGTTATGGAATGTCAGGAACAGAATGTTCCGGGGAGTGTCAGTTATAGAATGTCAGGCACAGAATGTTCCGGGGAGTGTCAGTTATGGAATTTAAGGAACAGAATGTTCCGGGGAGTGTCAGATATAGAATGTCAGGGACAGAATGTTCCGGGGAGTGTCAGTTATAGAATGTCAGGGACAGAATGTTCCGGGGAGTGTCAGTTATAGAATGTCAGGGACAGAATGTTCCGGGGAGTGTCAGTTATGGAATGTCAGGAACAGAATGTTCCGGGGAGTGTCAGATATAGAATGTCAGGGACAGAATGTTCCGGGGAGTGTCAGTTATAGAATGTCAGGGACAGAATGTTCCGGGGAGTGTCAGTTATAGAATGTCAGGGACAGAATATTCCGGGGAATGTCAGTTATGGAATGTCAGGGTCAGAGTATTCCGGGGAGTGCCAGTTATAGAATGTCGGGGCCAGAATGTTCCGGGATCTCCTTGACCTGTCCATCACCTTTCCACTCCTATCCACCCCACCAACATGTACTGTGCAGCACCGGGAGCTGCACTGCCCATATCATTGCATTATCTATCAACCTCAACCAGATAGTCTGACCAGCACAGCAACCTGTGCAGTGACCACCCGTGAATTAATCTGTAACCCATGAACAGTTACCCTTCCTCCCAGCAGGTAGGACTGTGTACCCTACACCAGTGCATTGATCTGTAAACCAGGAGCAGTGACCCACCCAGCATGTAGGACTGTGTACACCACCCCAGTGCATTGATCTGTAACCCAGGAGCAGTTACCTTCCCAGCATGTAGAGCGGTGTACATCACCCCAGTGCATTGATCTGTAAACCAGGAGCAGTTACCCTCCCAGCATGTAGGACTGTGTACACCACCCCAGTGCATTGATCTGTAACCCAGGAGCAGTTGCCCTCCCAGCATGTAGAGCGGTGTACATCACCCCAGTGCATTG
The DNA here is from genome assembly GCF_037043375.1 of Chiloscyllium plagiosum. NCBI lineage: Eukaryota > Metazoa > Chordata > Chondrichthyes > Orectolobiformes > Hemiscylliidae > Chiloscyllium > Chiloscyllium plagiosum. Next base: position 37,909,905 of record NW_028270181.1, on the reverse strand, counting down.
ATCTGTAAACCAGGAGCAGTTACCCTCCCAGCATGTAGGACTGTGTACACCACCCCAGTGCATTGCTCAGTAACACTGTGTTAGATCACTGCATAGCATGGGGAAACATGCAGCCTATGCTGGAAGTGACAGGATGTGTAGCTCCTATCCATTTACAGCTCCATATCCACATTGTGCCATGACAAGGGATTGCTGTGGGTGTGAACATCACTGCCAGAGAGAGATGGCAGGGGAATCAGTTTAAATATCACCACATGGGAGGGTTTTGGGATGTAGACAGAGAGGGGGAGACTGAGAGACAGTGTCATGGAAGGATGTGTTCCCAGGTTTCAGGGTGCTAAAATGAACACTAAGATGAACATTTGTTCTGCATCTTTGTAACTGGAATTGGTTTCAACAGAATCTATGACTCAGTGGGCAAATGCTAACAATAATTTATCTTTGTCTGATTTTCCTTGAGTGTGACAGAGGAGTTGTCTGCACGAGGATGAGCTAGTTTCCTGGTGCTATCGTATCGAACTTACCTCATTAACTACCCACCACATGGTGTCCCTCTCATTCAATACCTGTCCTATACTCCCACGCATCTTGGCTGGAGGTACTCACCATCGCTTGGATGCCCCTGGATATTCGGTGATCCCTGACACCGGTGCCATCTTTAAAAGGCCAATGCGCACATATTTGAGCTTTCTCCATTAGGGGCTGCCCTGCAGTTTACCCCGAACATGGCAGATAAGGGGCAATTACACAACGGTTTGTCGACAGGGGCACGGAGCTCCGAGTAGATGGGCGAATGCAGAGGGGGACCACTCTCTTCCCAAAGGAGGCCACACCAGCAGACCCACCGAGCATGATCTGAGATCCCCACCCAGCTCAGTGCAGTATCTGCGGTCTGAGGAAATGCCCAGCAATACAGGACAAGCACCAATAACCTTTCCCGCTCTGTCAGGATACAGCTCACCGTATTCTCTCTGCTCTCTCACACTCTCTATCTGTTATAGCACCCAACCCCGAACAAGGCTCATGCTCCACCACTCTCATTGCCGCATTCAGCACCTTCTCTCTCTCTCTCCTCTCTCTCTCCCCATCTCTTTCACCCCTCTACCACTTGCTTCCTTCCTCTCCTTCCCTCCACAACACTCCCTACATTAATAACACTGCATGGATACAACACTGTGGACTGACTCCCTCCGGACACCTCACCATGTCCCCATCCCCCACCTACACCAGCACTAACAGCAGGGTCAGCCACTCCCTCACACCCTCCTTCGCTTCCTTTCTCCCATTCCAGGAGAAAATGCCTGGAATATGACAGAAAATGCCAAGCTGGGTGGTGGAGTGCCCGGTATCCATTCCCTCACCTCCCTCCCCCCGTCATGTGGGGAGGTCACTTGTAGGAGCCGGAGAGGACAGGGGCACCTGGTGTGGAGATTCTGAAACATCCACATCCCACCGACAGAGGAAAGATCAATGTTCAGTGAAGGGTAATTTTCATTTTAAACCCACTGGCAGTTCCGTTTCCCCCAGCACAACTTAGAAGCCGTGGCCCTGATGCTATCTCACTTTTGTGTCGAGCTGGTACAAATGGAATCCCCACGGTCTTGGTGGTCAGGAGGATGGGCTGACAACACATCATCGCCACCACCTACCAGGAAGGGAGCACGGAGGCTCCCTTCTACACCTCCTCCTGTAAACAGTTCAAGCCTGAAACTAATCTGAGAGAGTTACTGCTCTCCCCCTTCTCCTGACATCTTCAACAATCTATGCTCATATACACCCAGCGCCCTCTCCTCCTGCACTCCCTTTATAACGGTACACCCTGGTTTATATTGTCGTTTATTGTCTTTCCGACCAAAGTGCATCGCCTCACACATTAATCCCCAACTGCCTTACACCTGAACACTACATCAACGTGTGATTGTCCTGTTAGAGTTCCACACTGTTCTCCTTAGACTTTACAATTCTTCCAGGTTCGGTGCCATCTACAAACATTGAGATTGTTATAGCCTCACAGTCCCCATGAAACAACTGAAAACCTGCCATTCTCACGAGTGTGAGCAAGTGAAATACTGATATATTCCCACGGACGGAGTCGAATCATGACGTGCCGTCAATGGAGCAACAAAAGTCCTGACACACACCAGACGGAGCGAATGAAATGTTGACAAACCACAGAGCAAGACAAATCCGGATAAGCTCCAAAAATCTATATTCATCAGGGTCTAATGTGATGAAGTTGAAAGTGTGTACTTTACCTTTAAGAGAGAGTGAATGCTGGTCTGAACTAAGAGTTTGCAAGCACCTGTGATATGAGAGGATGGCAGATCCAGAAACAGTATATTGCTATAGAGCTGGAGTCGGGTAAAAAGCAGTTAAGAGAAAGGGAGTCACAGAATTGTGAATAGTTAATGTAAAATGTTCACTTTCAGAGTTAAAAAATAAATTGAAGTTTTTATTTATTCAGTGGAATTTGGGAGTTCTCTGTCACTCATATTTTAACACTTTAAGAGGCGAATTGAGCATTTCTTTATGTTTAGTTTAAATTACCAGATGAGCTTCACGCAGTGTCCTAACAATTGCTGTGTGTGTGTATCTGTGTGTCTCTATGTGGGGCAGGACTGGCAGTCTCTGTGGTGCTTAAAGTGATGTAATGCCACCCTCTGCTGACCTCCACACGCCACTCCACAGGCATTGGCAGAGGGTGAAAACCAACAGGGATACATTCAGAGAGGGGGAGGGAGAGGGCAGCTGCTCACAGCACCATCTAAACTGATGACTTATCGATGGACTGATCTAAATGTCCTTTAAACGTTGTAACTGTCCCTGCTTTCACCACTTCCTCTGGAAGCTCATTCCACACACAAGCCAGATTCTGACTAAAGTAATTACATCTCATGACTTTTGTAAACCTTTCTCCTCTGACTTGAAATATCCCTCAGTCTTGAACCCTTGACTTTAGGGAAAAGACATTGGCCCTTCAGCTATTCTGTACCCCTCATGATTTTGTAAACCTCCGTAACGTCAACCCCTCAATCTCATACTCCCCAGTGAAAAATGGTCCCAGACTATCCAGCCTCCCATTATAGCTCACTCCCTCAATTCCCAACAACATCCAAGTTAATCTCTTCTGAACCTTCGCCAGCTTAATAATATCAAGGTCAGTAATATCAAAATGAATAGTCAAGCTATTTTCTAAGGGTTGGGGAGACCAAAACTAGAGGACATAGGTTGAAAGTGAGTGGGGAAAAATTACATGTGACCTCAGGAGCAACATTTTTGCACAAAGGGTGCTGTGCCTATCAAATGAGCGGGCAGGATGATTCGACTCAGTATTCCAGAAGAGCACTCACCAATGTCCTGTACACCCTGAACATGACATCCAAATTTCGATATTGAAAGGTCTGACCAATGAAGAAAACTGCGCTGAACACCTTCTTAAGCACACTATCTATATGAGATGCAAATTTTAATGAACTTTACCTGACGGCCTAAGTCTCTGTTCTACAACACTGCCACAGGCCCTACGTTTAATTGTATAGGTCCTGCTCTTGTTTGATTTGCCAAATCCAATACCTCACATTAATCCAAATTAAACGTAATCTGCCACCCGTCAGCCCAGTGTGTGATATTATTGCACAGATTTGGTTATCTGGTCCGAGTGAACAGATTGGACTAATGGGTCTGTTTCCGTTCTGCATGACTCTCTGATTCTATAAGAGGAATGAAGAGAAATTCTGAAACGATCTTCCAAGTCACTGGAAGTTTTTCGTGCCGCTAAGTCCACATTGATCCAAGGCTGAGTTAGTTAAACACTTGACAGGGAACTGTGTCAAGGACGATAGGATACAGACGGGAAAGTGGGGCTGAGACCACAACCTGGTCAGCTGCAATATGAGTGCCTGGTGGAGAAAGCTCAAAGTGTCTAATGACCCTTTTTTGCTCCTCAGTCCGATGTTCCTGTGTTCCATTCAGCCCCTCAAACCTGCAAGACAGGAGCAGTTGGAGGCCACTTACTGCTATCACCTGGTGCACAGAAACATGAAGACCATTCAGCCCCTCAGTATTGTCACACACGGTTTGAGATGATTTGGGAAATGTAATTTGAAAACCCAGGCTGGGTATGAAGGAGGCCCCTCATCTCTCTTTACAGAACGTCCCCTCTCTGCAAATTGTTCTTCATTTATTGGTCATGTTGTAGACCCAGATTCACTGAGTATACAGTCCCCATACCTCACCCAGAGATGGCTCAAATCGCTGACTGCAACTTCAATAACTGTCCTACCAAGAAAATAACATTCACTAACTTTCCAATAATAGAATGTGAGAACATCAGAAACAGGGGCAGGACACTCATCCCCCTCAAACCTGCCTTGCCCTTCACTAAGATCATGGCTGATCTGCTCTAGGTCCAACATCCTCTTCAATGTCCAAATCTTCATAGCCTTTAACTCTCTGTCAGGTCACATCCATCTACCCCTTCTTTAAATACATTGTCATCTAGTTCTCCTAACATGATGGAAAAGAGAATTGCTGACATTCAATACCCTCTGTTTGAAATAAGCACCGCCTGCTCCTCGACCATGACCTGTTGCTATGAACATATGATGAGAACACAATGTTTCAGAAGAGGGGATGCTTATTGAAGATTATTCAATGTTCACAACAATGTGCCCCCCGTCAGCTCCTGAACCAATCTGTGTCCACGTGCAGCAAGACCTAAGCAACAATCAGGCTTGTGCTGTAAACGAACATGTAGCATTCATGTAACAGTACTCTGAGATGCTGCTTAATTCCACAGGGAACAGAGGAAGTCATTCAGCAACTCAAGCTCACTTCACAGGAATATGAGGATGCCATTAAGTCCTTTGAAACTACTGAACAAGAAGAGGGATAGCCCATTCAGACCCTCCTGCCTATTACACAGGAAGCAAGGAGTCCATTGATAAGGACTACGCCAGAGCCCCTTAAAAATATTTTGAAGTTACAGTTTAAATTCAACCATTATTTTATTCTAAAGGCAAATATACCAACTGGTTCAGATGTAATATGATTGGTGAAACTACTCGATGTTTCGCAAAACAGTTTATTTGAGCACTATCATTAAAATATAATCAAAGAAAGAGGAAATTAGAATAACAACACGATTCAAAAACTTAACAGAATAGAAGATACAGTCCTATTACTAACTAACTGTACCAATATAGTCATATCCCATAAACAGAACCACTTGGCAAAAAAAAACAAATTCTCACATTCTAACATTTTCCAGTAGGGGGGAAAAACAGTATCCAGTAAAAAAAGGTCAGACAGAGTAGCAGCCAGGAGATAGTCACTGAACTGTGGAGACCCCAATAGTTTCTGATGTTACTGAGAAACCAAAACCTAGAGATCCTAATCTGTGGGAGATGGCCACACCCATTCAGGCTGCGTTAAAATAAATACGAGGCCTCCATCGCTGTTTACTCAGTGGCCTTAACTATCCAGCTTTGTAACGATTGTTCAATCTGTCTCTTAAAAGAAACCAGGACAAAATAACGCCTGAAAGCTACCGTATCATCACACTAGTCAGCACATCGAGCTGTTAATCAGGAACCGAGGTAACCCAGTCAGGCCCTTGGCCCTGTTCAATCGGACAAGGAAGAAGCTATTCAGCCCCTTGAGTCAATGATACAGGAACAAGAGGAGGCCATTGAGCTGCTTGATTCACTTACATTGGATCAACAGACGGACATTCAGCCCCTTGAGTCAGTGACATATGAACAGGAGGAGGCCTTTCTGCCCATGTGTCGCACACAGACAGCAGGAGGTGACCATTCAGCTGCTCAACGCTCTTACAGGGAAGTGAAGAGGGATGTAAAAAGCTTTGTGTGAAATCTCAAGGAGACACCTTCCATCTCCGAGAAGACACCATGGTCTTCTCTTTGTAGGGCGGAAGCTGGTGGGAATGGCTACCTTTTTCAGAAAGAAGGTATTGTGGCTGCTGTTGGGGATTGAGAACAATATGACGTTCAGTGCAGGCTCACACACTGACTGTTTATTAATGTGGGGAAACAATTAGGAAAGCGATACTAGACTGATGAATGGACTCTCTAATTTCACATATTACTGATCATGTTCATGTTGGTCTTGTCTAGTGTACGCCCTTTGCAATGTAACCTGTATGCCTTATTCTGTACAAGTCTATTTCCACCCTATGATCGGCCTGTCCATGCTGACTATGATTTGCCTCCACTAATTATAAATAAAATGTTTCTCTGCACATGACAATAAATCAAACCAATCAAACCTGGGTAAAGTATGGAATTTCTCACCCTGTGAATGTCTTTCCTAGAAATAAATGATTGCAACCAATCCTCAAGTTTCAGTGCAACCATTTCTATTCTCTCATAGCTCTACAGATTAAACAGTCAGTTTCTTCATGCTCATTTCATGATACAACATCTGTGTCTGTTTTAAGGAGATTATTGCTGACAAAGGAGATCAAACCTATAGAGATTGCCGCAAATACTCTCTCAGCAAGGATTCATAACTGGAGGAACATGGCTTCACAGAGATTTTTGAATCAGTAGGCATAGAGAGCAGTAGACATAGTCTGTATAGGTTTCAGTAAAGCCTTTGATTAGGTTCCACATGATAGACTGCTCTGGAAGATTCGATGGCATAGAATGCAGGAGAGCAGGCAAATTGGATACACAATTGCCTTGGTGTTAGTAAGGAGAGGTTAATAGTGGGAGAATGCTTGTAGGGATGGAGGCCTGTAACGTATTTTTATTCACTCTCTGGATGAGGGCCTTGCTGGATAGGTAACATGTATTACCCATTATAATTGCCCACAGGGCAGATAAGAGTCAAGCACATTGTTGTGGGTCTGGAGTCACTTGCAGGTCAGACCACATAAGGATGGAATTTTCCTTTTCTGAAGGATTTTAGTGATCTAGTGGAGAATATCAGGGGTTAGTTATGGGCCCATTACTGTTTGTTATTTCTTATCAATGATAGGAATGAGATTGTAACAAGCATGATGATTAAATTTGCAGATGAGACTAATATATTCAGTATCGTGGACAATGAGGAAGGTTATCATAAAATGCAGCAAGGCCCTGATCAACTGGGGCAGTGGGCCAGAACTGGCAAATGGAGTTTAACATAGATAAGGGTGAGGTCTTGCATTTTGGAAAGTCAAATCAAGATAGGTGCTTCATGATGAATGTGGTAGTGGACAGAGAGACCTTGAAGTTCAGGTTCACGGTTCTCTGAAAGTGGAGTCACAGGTAGATAGAAGGCTTTTGGCACACTGTCAGTCAGGGCACTGAGTATAGAAGTTGGGAAGTTATGTTCTAGATATACAAGGGTTCAGTGAGGCCACACTTGAAGTATTGTGTTCAGTTTTTGTCACTTTGTTTTAGGAAGGATGTTATTAAACTAGAAAGAATGCACAAGAAATTAACAAGGATGTTGCCACAACCCAATGGTCTGAGTGAAAGAGAGAGCTGGGATATTATCAGACTTGTTGTTAAGAGCAGATGAGACTGAATGGGGAAATTATAGAGGTATATAAAATAATGAGGGGCATGGATATGGTGAATGCTCTCAGTCTTTTTCCAAGGTTTGGAGAATCAAGGACGAGAGGACATAAGTTTAAGGTTAGATGGAAGGAGAAAAGCGAACTTGAGGGGCAATGTTTTTACACAGGGTCTGGTACGCAGATGCAAAGAGCTGCCAGCGGACAAATTTGAGGGGTGGGGGGTGGGAAATTAACAACATTTAAAAGGCATTCGGACAAATATATGGGTAGGAAATAACTTGAAGGATATGGACCAAGTGCAAGGAAATGGGTTAGTGTGAATCGACATTTACGACGTGGTGGTCGAACGCCTCTGTTAATTAAAGCAAACACCCATAAAAGCTCACTTTGCCGGGTAATTTGATAACATATGATTGACAAAACTCTGACAAGCAACTATTTAAAGAAAAATAACAATTTAATTTCTTAACTTTAATCGTCATCATCAACAACAACTATTCACAAATACAAGATCCCCTTTTCCTAACTGATGTCTATCTGACTCCAACTCGAAAAGAAAACGCTGTTCCTGTAACCCATGTCTGAAACATTACATTCAATTAATCTCAAGACCACACAAGACCTCCTCCGCTGTCTTCACTCTTCCAGCTGCTGATATCCATGGGTCAACTTCCTTTGTTTTTAACTGCAACTAGGTTTTACATGAAAAGGTATCTTAGAGAGTGTTTTAGGTGGCCAGTTACCTCTCCGGCTCGACAGCAGTTGCTCTGCTGTTCAATAGCAGTTACTCTCCATTGAGTGTTCAAAATGCCAGGCACATATACTCCTCACGACACATTAAATCCTCATAATCTGATTATTTCCACAGGTCAGAACAATGATATTCAACAACAGTCACAATTTAGAAGGGTTTCAAAATATTTGGTGTAGCTAAAACTGGTGCGGTAGTTAATGCTGCCTTTGAATTCTCAAATGCCTGCTGGAATTTTTCAATGCAACAACATTTTCTGTCTTTTTTTAGTAAAACCATCAGCAGTTCCACAACACTGCTAAAGATTTGAACAAACTTCCAATGGAATCCACTCAGTCCCAAAAATCGAAGCTCCTATTTCATCGGGGAATGGTCGAGGAAATTCCTCAAAGACCTTCGTCTTTGTGTTCCATGGGGTCAACCTTCTATGTCCAATGTAATGCTCCAATAACGTCACCTCTGCCTTCGCAAATTCTGCTTTCTTTATGTTGATTTTCAGTTTTCCTTCTTGCAATCGTTCAAGGAGCTCTGCCAACTGTAACATGCGATCTTTCCAGGACTTGCTGAAGATCACCGCATCTAACAGATAAATTGCGTAATTTGTTAATCTGGGCACAACTCTATTCATGAGTCTTTGTAATGTGGCTGGTGCATTATTCATTCCACAGAGCATCACTTTGAATTGATGTGGCCCTTTAAGATGACAAACGCAGAAACGTATTTCACTTTCTCTGATACAGTTGCCTGTCGCCTGCTGGAGTGTTGTTTATCAGAACAGCATTCTCTACTTCCAATCCATGTACAAAAGTGTAAGTCCTCCCATAATGGTTCTGCAAATGTCCTTATACTGCTGCAATGAAAATCAACTGGGTTCATTGCTCCTGCAACAGACAGCTCACTATCCTCTCCCATTCCTCAAGCACGTCCTTGTTAATTAAAGGACTGTGCGTCACATCCTTATTTGATCCCTCACTCTGTAGGGCAAGTAACTAACAGCTGTTCTCCCAGTTCCTTATCTCCGTATTAGTAAGATTACAACATATTAACATGACATACCTGCTATCTTTTTTTAATATCCAGCATCTTTACCAGACCGTTTACCTGACTCTACTTCTTCTCCATTTGGAAGAGGACACTAAACCTGGATTTGAAGGGATTTCCCACGACTGGTGGCACCCCCACGAAAAAAACCCCATCAAATTTCATACTTTGTACCTGCCACTTACTTAATTCTGTGCTCTACCCTCTTCATGTGCTGTTTAGCTAACTCACATATTCTAATCTCTCTCTCACCTCAGATACATATTCCAAGTGTGAAATCTCCGTCTTCGGTCCTGTTAATTTCTCTTTAATTAATTCCAAAAGACCTCACAGGTCATGTCCGAATACTAACTCAAATGGAGTAAATTGAGTAGATCGGGGCATTTCTATTGGCAAACAATTTAGTGGGACACCTTTATCCCAATCATTTGGCCAACCCTGACAGTACGCTATTATCATGGTCTTCAGCGTCTGATGCCAATTTTCCAAGGCTCCATGCGATTCAGGATGGGACGCAAAAGATTTGAAATGCTGTGTACCTAAGCTATCCATGATTTAACTAAACAGCCGAATGGTAAAATGACTCCCTTGGACTGATGGGAACTCTCTGGGTAGCCTGTACTGAGTAAGGAAAGATACGAACCCCGCCACCACCCTTTTTGCTTAATAATCTGCAATGGAATTGCCTCTGGTAATCTGGCAGACACATCCATTATGTTTAGGAAATATTTATTTTCGCTTTTAGTTTAGGAAGAGGGCGTATGCAAATAATCATAACCCACCTGAAAGGTCCGTCGAATGCAAGAATTGGCAACAAAGACTGGTTTTTCGCCCTGCCTGTGGCTTACCTACCATTCGGCATGTATGACACATACAGTAAAGAATAAAAACGTCCTCGTGCATTCCAGCCCTGTAGAAATATATTCGTACATTAGGCTGAATCTTCCAGGTGACCTACTGCAGGTAGTTCATGTGATCCCCATAACACTGCCTGTCTGTATGAAACTGCCAACACAATCTGGTCACCTTTGGCCCATTTCTCCTGTGCAATAACCCGTTGTCTCCATTTTCATTTAGGACTCTATCTTTAAGTTGCTAACTCATGACAATATATTCTGATTCCTTTTCTGAGTATACATCAATTTATGTATATATCTGTTGTACGGCTATTAGCCTTTCAGGACTAAACACCTCTGCCTGATCCTCTGCCTGGTCAGGTTTTTCCTGCACTATTATATGAACAGCGGGCCAGCCAATGAAACTTCTGCTCCTTTGTCTTTCTCTTTATATTTTGCTTCTTGCTGTAACCTATGACAGTGAGATCTTGTTATTACACAGCCTGGAAAATTTCCTCGGTATTTGTCTTTTAACTCATCAATTCCCTGGTCTTCCTTTGACTTCTCCACCACAAAAGGTGTCACTCCCACCTTGGATCCTGCTAAATTGTTCTCAAGAATAAAACGGTATTTCTGAAACTGACGGTCTGTCACCCACTGCTACTTTTAAGTCCCAAATCTTGATTTGGATCTCCAAACCGATCTTACACAGAGGATCACTAAATTTCTGTCCCCATTCCACAAATTATCACTCTCTCAGGTAACATGTCAGAAAAAGTGCAAATACTTTCATCATTTACTTTTAGAGGCTAAGAGAATGTGAGGACTACAGACTCTGGAGATCACTGTTGAAAGGTGTGGCGCTAGAAAAGCACAAAAGGTCAGGCAGCAACCAAGGAGCAGGAGAATGACGTTTCAGGCATAACCACTTCATAAGGCAACTGGGGGATGGGATAAAGAGTTCCGAGAGATACATAGCTGGGTGGGGGAGGAGCTGGGCAGAAGGTAACTTGGAAGACGATAGGTAGATGCAGGTGGGGGGCGATGATGAGAGGTCAGAGGACAGGGTGAAGTGGATAGTAATAGGACAGCTGGGACTCTCCAACTACATGGCATCAACGTCGACTTCACCAATTTCCAATTCTCCCCTCTCCCAATCTCATCCCAGATCCAACCTTTCAACTCAGCATCGCCTTCTTCAACTCTCCTGACAGTCCACCTTCTCCCAATGTCCACTCCACCCTCCTCTCTGACCTATCACGATCATCCACACCTTCATTTTCCGATCGCCTTCTGACTGAACTTCTCCTCAGCCCCACTTCTATTTATCTTTTACACCCCCCCTTTCACCCCCCCCCCCCACTTTCCATACGAAGGGCTTGTGCCTGATATGTCGATGTTCAGATGCTGCCTCACCTGTTGTGCTTTTCCAGGGCCACACGTTTTGAATAATAGAGACTGAGCAGATCCCGTATCTCGCAAAATTATACCTTGTTATCCTTCTCCACCTTTTCTTTCTGAGTAAACTTTCCCCACAGAGGTTAATTCTTTATAGAGATCAGGTAGTAACTTCATACCCGTCCCCTGCCTAAGCTGAGCACTCTCCTGCAGCTCTTCAACTTTTCTAAGGGTTCCTTTACTACTTCCACTAATGCCACTAGCTTAGCCTCTTTTACCACATTTTATTTTTACCCCAGTGCCTTTCTTCAACGACTTGCATTGTGACTTTGTCTATCCCACTTATGGCAGTGAAGACAGCTTTTCCTCGTGCCCTTCTCAAACCACCTGCACTGTAATTCTATGTGTTACACTCCGGTATTGTGAATACACCTGAGTCTTTTCACCTCCTTTCAACACTCTTGGGCTTATTTATTAACCTACATAAACCATTCCCAGTGTGCTCTCAACTTTTTGTTTTGTAGAGTAGGATCTCCCCTTCTCCCAATTTCTATCCCTCACTGGAGGAAGATCCGACCAGAAGCTAAATTGCAACTATGAACCAATGCATATTGACGTGCCATCTCTGCCGTGCTTCTCACTTCTCGAACTTGCTGTTCATTCGCATGAACTCTGATCATCTCTGGAAGTGAGTCTTTAAATTTCTCCAGCAAAATGATCTGTCTTATCTATTTTTAAGGTCTATCAAAATTACTATGTTGAACTCTTTCAAACTCAGTATAAGTCTGACCTGGTTCCATCATTATGTTTCTGAATCGCACTCTATATACTGCTGGCACCAATTCGTAAGCATTCAAAATAGCCTGCTTGACATCTGCATAACCTCTTGAGCCCTCATCTGACAGCGCTGCACCTCCATCACTATCTCTGCTTACCAGCTTAGTCTGAATTAGCATTACCCACAAGTTCTCTGACCACTCCATCTGTCTATCCATTTTTTCAAATGAAATAAAAAAGGCAACCACATTTTTCTTATCAAAATATGGAAATGTTTTCACATATGTTAGTATAGCCCAACCTTCAATTTTAATCTCTATCCTGTTAACTTGACTTTGCTGACTAATTCACAACTCAAGTTCAAATTCTGTCTCTTTTTTCTCTTTCTCTTTCACTTCTACCTCGCTTTCTCTTTCGTATCTCTTTCTTTTTGTCTCAATTTTTAATCTTCTAACTCCAGTTACTGCATTTGAAATCCTTTTTTTCTAACTCAACTGCACTCACTGTCAGTTTCTCCGATACACCAAAGTGCTTAACCAACTCCATTGTAATTTCAGCTTCCCTTTTGTCCCTAGTTAAACCCAATTCTAACCTATTTGCTAATTCTAAACGCTCTTCCTCTATCTTTCTAAACTTTCTTCGCAAATTTGGAATCATTTTCAAGCCCCAGAACCACTTTAGCAATGTTCAGTCCTATTTCTCTCACTTTTCATTTAATCATCCACATGTAACCAAAACTAAACATATTTTTCAGACCTAAGTTTTATTTAAAGATCTCTGAAAATAATTGTCAAGAGTAGGAAGTTGCTGAGATCTTATGTACCCCTAATCTGTTCACTTCTGTCATAATCCTGAATGACAAGCCCTTAAACTGTTATGACATCGATGTCAAACCCCTCTGTTAATAAAAACCAAACATCAAAAAACTTACCTCGCCTAGTAATCTATTAAAACATGAGTGACAGAGAACTCCCAAATTCCACCATTCAACGAAAAATAACAATATAATTTAGGAACACGAATAGTGAACATCAAACAACAACTATTCACATGTACAAGACAATCTTTTCTTAACTACCTATGATCTGACTACAACTCCAAACATATGCTGTTCCATTAACCCACTTATTGAACGTTACATTAACTTAGTCTCAACATCGCACAGTCTGTCTTTCCGCTGTCTTCAGTCTTCCAGCTGCTGATCTCCCTGGGTCACCTTCTTTCTGTTTTATTTTAAAGTAAATCAGGTATATTGGAAATAATTTTTTTTCTAAGTTGAGACCAAAATGTTAGCTGTCCAGTTGGCTTTCCCATTAATTTTCAAAATACCAGGTTTATATATTCCCCATGACATATTCAATTCTCATTGTTTGATTGGTTTCCAGATGTTAAAACAATAAAGTTTAGCTTCCAGTGGTTTCTGGTATCATAGACATCATTCAAATTAATTGGTTACATTTGAAAGTAATTATTGGCATTGCAACAGTCGCAGCACTCTCTCTAATGGATGTGATAGATTAGGGGACATTCTTCTTTCTGGCTAGGTATGTTAGATATCTACCCCATTTATCACCATACTCAAATAATCTCTGTTTCGCAAGGGAGACTTCCCTAATTGATGTCTGGGTGAGCCCAGCATTCAAACTAGCTCTGAGGGCTGTAATCTGCTGCGACTTGGTTACAGACGGTCTGGCAAGGTCTGCTGTTTCAGCTGTCCTCTGGCAAGCCTCTAGCACATGCAGCTGCTCTGCTTTGTGCCACTTCTGGGTCACCGAGTAAGAAATAATCAAACTCCTCGCATAGGCCTTGGCAGTCTCTGAGACCACCGACGTATGACAAGCCGTACCCAAATTAATATCCCGAAAATTTTTAAATTCCGCTGAAAAATATTCAGTAAATTTGCTATCCTTCAGGAAGAAAGGATCCATGTGCCAGTGCCGTGAGTTTGTCCCATCGCCGCCGACCCTTACCTCCATGTACACTGCTGCATGATCAGAAATGACTATCTTCCAAATTCTGCAGGACAGCATCAAATTCAAAAAGGTCAACAGGGCAAATAAAATGCCAATCCTCGAAAAGCACTTCCGTGGCTGAGAGAAAAAAGGTGAAGCCCCTCTCCTCAGGGTGGGGACAACTCCACACACCCAACATGCCCAGCTCCCTGTTCAGGTACACCAACTGCCTGGATTGAGGGGACGTACTCGCAAGACCCCGAGGCATCATGTCCACTTCGGGGTTAATAAGTCGGTTACAGTCTCCGCCTATTTCTGTATCACGTGCCCAAGAGCCAGCAACCCGGAAAGGGTATCTGTTAAAAATTTGAGGTACTGTGCTGGGCGCAGGATACATTCAAATTCCCATACATATCTCCAAGTATTAAAGCTTTACGAATCATAAACCACCCACATTCATTCTTAATTTGATCTCACAGTTGAAATGGAAGATTCTTCTTGATGAGTTAGTAACCCTTCTGCTTTACGAATTAAAGGATGAGAAAAAAACACACGTCTGAACACTGAGACAGAGCGGTGAGGAGAGAAGGAGGAGTGAAGTGAGGGCTGCCGGCAACGTAAGGGCTTAATTTATATTTGGGCAGTGGCTAAACTTGAGATACTACACGTGTAGCATCACATTCCCGCCCCCCTCCTCTAACCGACTCAGTAAGGTTAGGCTTTTATTTTTTTCTTTATCTTTCTTTTTCATATTTTTAAGTGCGTTGTTTGGATGTAGTTAGTTAATATAAAGCTATGCTTACCATAGCAGGGGACTCAGACCGTGGCACGTGCCTCTTGATTGAAGTGGGAGCTTAGGAACGTGTCTGACATTCCTGACTCTTTCACCTGCAAGATGTGTGTCCAGCTGCAGCTCTCGTTTGACCGCATGACGGCTCTGGAGCTGCGGATGGAATCACAGTGGAGCATGCGTGATACTGAGGAGGTAGTGAGCAGCACGTTTCGTGAACTGGTCACACTGCAGTTTAGGATTGCTGAGGGACATAGTGAATGGGTGACCAAAAGGCATAAAAGGAGTAGGAAGGCAGTGCAGGTGTCCATTGCGGCCATCTCCCTCTAAAACAGATATACCATTTTGGATACTGTTGGGGAAGATGGCTCAACAGGGAGGGCAGCAGTTGCCAGGATCATGGCACCGTGTCGGGTGAAGGTCGGGAAAAAGGCTCATACGGCCATGGTCATAGGGAATTCGATAGTAAGGGGAATAGATAGGATGTTCTGTGGCTGAAAACAGGACTCCCAGATGGTCTGTTGCCTCCAAGGTGCTCAGGTCAGGGATGTCACTGATTGGCTGCAGAGCATTCTAAAAGGGGAGGGCGAACAGCCAGTTGTCTTGGTGCATATAAGCACCAACAATATAAGTAGGAAACGATATGAGGTCCTGAAAGAAGAATTCAGAGAGCTAGGAGAGAATATAAAGGGTAGTGATTTCGGGAATACTACCAGTGCCACGTGAAAAATGAAAGAATAGGCAGGACGAACACGTAGCTTGAGGGATGGTGGAGGAGGGAGGGATTCAAATTTGTTGGAGATTGGGACGGGTTCTGGGGAAGGTGGGACTATTACAAAATGGACGGTCTACATCTGAACCAGACAGGAACCAACGTCCTTGGAAGAGCTTTTGATCCTACTGTTGGGGAGTTTGTAAACTAATGCGGCAGAGGGCTGGGAACCAGTCTAGATTGAAGACTGTAAGAATTGTGAAGATGGCATTAATAAAGGGAAGGGTGGGCAGAGAGCGGATGAGCGCAAATTTCTGGTGGCATGAACTGCATCTACTTTCATGCAAGGAGTATAGTGTGTAAGGCAGATGAACTTAGGGCTTGGATTGGTGCCTGGGAGTATGACATTTTTGCAATCACAGAGACTTGGTTGAAGGAAGGGCATGATGATTGACAATGAAATGTTTCAGGATATAAACGCTTCAGACAGGACAGAGAGGGAAGCAAAAGTGTGGGGGTGGAGTTGCATTGCTGGTCAGGGATGATTTCACGGCTATGCTAAAGGAGCACACTTTGGAGGTCTTGGGGAGTGAGGCATTATGGGTGGAGCTGAGAAATAAGAAGGGCGCAGTTACATTGCTGGGTCTGTATTACAGGCCTCCCAACAGTGAGCGTGAGGTAGAAGAACAAAGATGCCAACAGATTATGGAAAGATGTAGAGGCAATGGGGGAGTGGTGATGGGAGACTTTAATTTTCACAACATTGACTGGGATATACTTAACGTCTGGATGGGGTAGAATTTGGAAGAATTCCAGGCGAGTTTTCTAGTGCAGGATGTCAATAGTCCGACAAGGGAGGGGCCATATTGGACCTGGTACTGGGGAACGAGCCAGGACAGGTGGTAGACGTTGCGGTGGGGGATTTCTTTGGGAACAGTGACCACAACTCTGTAAGTTTTAGAATAATCGTAGATAAAGTAGAAAGTGGTCCTAAGGGAAGAGTACTAAAATGGGCCAAGGCCAATTATATCAAAATTAGGCTGGAACTCGGAAATGTGGATTGGACACAGCAACTTGAAGGGAAGTCCACATTTGAGATGCGGGAGGCTTTCAAAGATAGGTCAAAGATAGTGCAGGATAGGCATTTCCCGTTGATGGCAAAGGATAGGAGGGGCAAGATTAATGAACCGTGGATGACAGGAGAAATTGTACGACTAGCTAAGAGGAAAAAGGAAGCATACATAAGGTCTAGGCAGCTAAGAACAGAACGGGCCCTGGAGTAATATCAGAAGAATAGGACAAGTCTTAAACAAGGAATCAAGCGGGCTAAAAGGGGTCATGGAATAGCATTAGCGAGCAGAATTTAGAAGAATTCCACAGCGGTGTATTCTTATATAAGAAGGAAGCAAATAACTAAAGAAATGATTGGTCCACTAAAGGATAACAAAGGAAGGCTGTATATCGAACCTGGGAGAATGGGTGAGATTCTGACTGATTACTTTGCATCAGTGTTCACTGAGGAGAGGGGCATGATGAATGTTGAGATTAGATATCGAAGTTTGATTAGTCTGGATCACGTTGACATAAATAGGGAAGATGTATTGGGTAGTCTACATGTTATTACCATGGACAAATCCCCAGGATTGGATGTGATCTATCGCAGGGTGCTGAGGGAGGCGAGAGAGGAAATATCCCTGACAGATACCTTTATGGCATCCTTAAATACAGGTGTGGTGCCAGAGGACTGGGGGGTTGCTCATTTTGTCCCCGTGTACGAGGAGGGTAGTAGCAATATTCCAGGTAACTACAGACCAGTGAGCCTGACTCGGTGGTAGGAAAGTTGCTGTAGAGCGTACTGAGGGATCGCATCTATTTATATTTAGAAAAGAATGGGCTTATCAGTGATAGGCAACATGGTTTTGCGCGGGGGAGATCGTGCCTTATCAACGTAATTGCGTTATTTGAGGAAGTGACCAATTTGATAGATGAAGGAAGGGCTGTTTATGTCATATACATGGACTTCAGTAAAGTGTTTGATAAGGTTCTCCATGGTAGACTAATGGAGAAATTGAAGTCATATGGTGTGCACGTTGTTCTAGCTAGATGGATAAAGAACTGGTTGAGCAGCAGGAGACAGAGAGTAGTAGTTGAAGGGAGTTTCTCGCAATGGAGAAAAGTGACCAGTGATGTTCCACAGGGGTCAGTGTTGGGGCCACTGTTGTTTGTAATATACATAGATTATCTGGAAGAGGGCGCTGTTGGTATGATCAGCAAGTTTTCAGATGACACGAAGATTGGTGGAGTAGCAGAAAGCAAAAGGGAATGTCAAAGAATACAGTAGGATATAGATAAACTGAAAAATGTGTTGCTGGAAAAGCGCAGCTGGTCAGGCAGCATCCAAGGAGCAGGACAATCGCCGTTTCGGGCATAAGCCCTTCTTCAGGAATCGAAGATATTCCCGAAACGTCGATTCTCCTGCTCTTTGGATGCTGGCTGACCTACTGTGCTTTTCCAGCAACACATTTTGCAGCTCTGATCTCCACCATCTGCAGTCCTCACTTTCTCCTTTCTGATATAGATAGACTGGAGAGTTCAGCAGAAAAGTGGCAGATGGATTTCACTGCAGACAAATGTGAGTGTTTGCATTTAGGCAAGAGTAATTCTAGAGCAAATTATACAATGAATGAACGAGCCTTTGGAAAAGTTGATGAGCAGAGAGATCTGGGAGTGCAAGTCCATTGTACCCTAAAGGTTTCTGCACAGGTCAATAAGGCATATAGTATGCTTGTCTTCATTGGACGGGGTATTGAGTATAACAGTTGACAAGACATTGGTTCGGCCGCATTTAGAATATTGTGTACAGTTCTGGTCGCCACATTACCATAATGATATGGACCCTTTGGAGAGGGCGCAGAGAAGGTTTATGAGGATGTTGCCTGGTATGGAAGGTGCGAGCTATGAAGAAAGTTTGAGTAGGTAAGGTTAATTAGAAATAAGGAGATTCATTGGTGACCTGATTGAGCTTTATAAAATTATGAAGGGTCTAGAAAGGGTGGATAGAGACAAGCTTTTTCCCAGGGTGAAGTATTCAATAACAAGAGGTCACACTTTCAAGGTGAGAGGTGGAAAGTTTAAGCGGGATACACGCGGTGAGTACTTCGCACAGAGGGTGGTGGGCGTTTGGAACGCGTTGCCAGCAGAGTTGGTAGAGGCAGGCATGCTAGATTCATTTAAGATGCATCTAGACAGATACATGAGTAAGTGGGGAGAAGAGGGATACAGATGCTTCGGAATTAACCAACATGTTTAGACAATACATTTGGATCGGCTCCAACATTTGTTGGAACACAAATGAGAAATTCTCAAAGTGCTGTTCAAGTGGAAATTCCCTTCCCCAGAGGATTGTAGTGCCTAGATGTTTGCATTTATGGATAACATGATGTTCATGGCAGGATCACGCACCAGTTGAACTGTATTAATGTTGGGAAAGTTTATTCAAAAGCCTGAACCTCTACCTCTCTCTCTCTTTCTCGCGCTCTCTGTCTCTCTCTCCCCTCTCTTTCTCTCTCTGCCTCAGTTGAAATAGGGAGTGGGGGTGGTTGGGTGGAACGTTCTGAGAAGCTCTTAAACTATCGAGAATCATGTAATCTGAGTGGAAAAAAGCTACGGAACTTATCACTGTATCAGGGTCTGTTTAGAACATCTTGAGTGATTGTCCATCCCCCTTAAGGTTCAATGCAATCACCTCTTATTCTCTCACTGAGCTTCATTCACTGCTCATGGTGCCATCATCCTAGCGATTAGTCTGGTGAAACTTGAGAGAAAGTAATTCCACAGTACCCCAAATACTGGCTCAACAACGCTCTCACGGATTGTCAAATAACATATTTTCTCTCATTTAGACATCACCACTTATTTCATGTGCCACAAAAAGTAATTTCTTCTCTATGCACGACGTTTGACATGGAATTTATAAGTCCCTTACATGTGTACGTCAGCATTAATAAAGCCAGCACCAGAGACACCTATGGAGATGTGCACCACTCTCGGAGACAATTTTAGTGAGATTGAATACACCTAAAATAGGGGATGCACACGTACCTGAATGGAAACGAGATGTAGGAATATAGAAAGCAGGCTGAGAAAAGGAGCTATCTTTACCTTTATTCTTCTCTCACAGTATGTATGAAGCCCTGGTCAGGGCAGCATATTATGCAGATCTTGAACTGAGTGGCTGGTTCAGCTGTTCAACAGTACCATAAAGAGTTAATCGCATAGCTATGGTTTTGTAGTGTCACAACACAGGATAAATTTTCCTTATAATTAAAACCAGCAACAGAGAAAAGATTTCTCCCATGCAGTAATCTGTGATAATTCTAGAGTCCAAATCTATTTAAAGTAAAAGATAACAACTTTATTTCTTAAAGTATAACAGAGAATAATAAACGAACGACTATTTACAACTTCTTCCTCTAACCTGCCTTTTACCTTCCCCCTCCACAATATTAGCCCAATAAGACTCCTAATTAAGATTTACAAAACAAAACTGCTTATCTCAAAACCAGGAAGCTTTCGGTTCTTCGACCATATTCCTGTCTTCTTTTCTTCTTGGGGAATCTGCTTCACCAGTTACTAATCAATAAAGGTAACTATAGGAGAGTTATTTTTCAGGCAGTCTTTGTATGCTGGTAGCTTGGCAGTTCACCTCTCATTTGTTCAATTTTCCATGGTCTTGTACCGCCAAACTATTGGATTATATCATTGGCTGTTAAGATTGTCAATATAAGAAATTGAAACTTGGTTGGAGGTGGGTGTTTTGGGGTATAATTTAAAATAATTTGCTGAATTTGTTTCGAGACAATGAGCTAATCGGGTTGTTCAACCAAATGTTACATTATATCTATTTTTCAGAACTCTTGGTGCTTTCAGGTAGTTATTGTTGGTTTTTAATTCTCTCAAAGGTAAGTACATCCACGTGTTCATCACAGAAGTCACACGGAAACCTGTGGAGGGAATCATGACACATTGACTTCCCTAAAGGCCTTGAGGCAAGCAGATTGGTTTTTATAACAAATGATAATGGTTGCTTTTGAACTCCCCAATTTCCTTTGTGAGATACCAACAGGCCATTAATCTGTGGCTCTAGATTATGAGTCAGTGGCTTGACCATCATAACCTGTCTTTCCTTATGTGCAGAGAACAAGTTAAACATTCTCAATAGCAATTATTTTGTGACGGACATGTGATTACAAGGAACGTGAAACTGTTGCATCTGGATTGAACAACGATACAAATGGTTTATTCAGATATTGCACTGAGACTGAGGACGAGACTGGGATATCATGATGGTGGTATTGGACAGAATTGGCGAGTGTGGAGGACATGGAGATGTAAATCTGTGAAGGACAAAATTGATTAAGGAGTTTGAAAAGAGTCTGGTTCCTTCACGCACATCAGTGAATAATTTATAAATCTTATTTTGATAGTTATAACATATAAGGAAATGAATTTTAATTGGAACTGAAGATATTGACTTGCACTTTCCAAAATGTCCATATAATAAGCAGAAATTCAGTTCAACCCGGTTTTGTAGACCAATTAATGACTTACCAGGAAGACCAACTATCGCGAGAATGGGACAGTATTCACCTTGAATAATCCAAAGGATATCCTAGATCCGATATGCTAATAATATCCAAGGCTGACAAAGCCAGTAAACACCCCCAGATAAACTCCTGCCCATTGTTGGAAAATTCCAGTCTAATGTTCTCAGGTTCTGATCCATGGTTGGAATATTCCAGTCTAATGTTCTCAAATTCTGATCGATTGTTGGAACATTGCAGTCTAATGTTCTCCGATTCTGATCCATTGTTGGAACATTCCAATCCATGGTCCTCAGATATGAACAATTATTGCAACGTTGCTGTCTAATGTTCTCAGATTCTGATCTCTCCTCCCCTCTCTCTCGAGCTGCTGATCCCTGTTAGTGCTGTCAGCGATGTTCCTGCTCACACTATGGGATAACACATTGAACAGAGCCCATTTATCTGTCACTGATGGAAACTCTCTCCTGTGATAATTAGGATCCACCGAGATGGGCATTAATCACAGTCATAGAACAAATAGTTCCATTTAAGCCCTTTGAGTTCAATATTGATTTTATTAAAATTCAAAAGAACTTTTAAAATTTACTCATTTACCTTGGGATATGTGGGGGTGGTTGAGGGAAGGAATATTAGAGATGGTAGGTTGATTGCGTGTAATCATTCAATCTGCCTTGGATATGGGAGTAATGTCAAAGGATTGTCAGAACATAAACAGGTTTTTCCGTTTATAAATGAAAACGTACAGTCTGCAACTACTGATCAGTGATTTTCATGTCAGTAAAATATGGAGAGAACTTTTCTAGTCCATAATCTGACAGGCAAATGTGCCTACAAATGCATGAGTTATAACAGACAAATGGCATAGATATGTTAACAGAGAATATGTTGTGACACACAACTCAGATGGTTTGTCGAGAATCAGAGAGGGCAGGTGAGGGTCATGCTGTTAATGTTGTCGATGTCCATCAACTGTGATTAAGTACCATGCACTGGTTTTCAATTTCAGTGTGATTGTGATATTGGGGACATGGTTGCAGAGACTGGAGGGAGGGAACATGATATTTCCCAGTCATCAGTATGGGGATGTTACTCTTTATAAATCGTAAGAAGATCAAATTCCAGGATACATCTCCAATGAGGAATGAGGAGAGTCAATATTAACCATACGACCAGAAGACATTGGAGCAGAGTTTTGGCCATTCAACCCATTGAGCCTGCTCTGCCATTCAATGATGGCTGTTGAGCTTCCCAACCACATTCTTCTGCTTTCTATCTGTAACCCTTCATCCCCTTTACAATCAAGAACCTATCTGTCTTGCTCTTAAATACACTCAATTACCTGGCCTCGACAGCCTTCTGAAGCAGTGAATTTCCTAGATTCACCACTCTCTGGCTGAAGAGGTTTGTCTTTATCTGTGTTTGAAAAGATCTTCTCTTTACTCTGTCCCTTCGGGTCCTAGTCTCCCCTCCATTGGAAATATCTTCCCAAAATTCACCCTGTCCAGGTCATTCAATATTCTGTAAATTTCAATTAGACCTCCTAGCATCCTTTTTAATTCTATCAAATATAGATCCAGAGCCCTCAAATGTTCTTCATCTGTTAAGCTTTTCATTCCTGGGACCACTTTCGTGAATTTTATTGGAAACTGCTCCAGGGTCAGTGCATCCTTCCTAAAATATGGGACCCAAAACTGTGCTCAATAGTCCAAATGGAGCCTGACCGCAATCTTATAGGGCCTCAGAAGTACATCCCTGCATTTATATTCAAGCCTTCTTGAAATAAATGGAATTACTTTATTTGCCTTCCCAACTGCTGACAACCTGCAGGTTTACCTTTCAAGATCCTTGAACCAGATTCCCCCCACCCCCCAACCCCGCCGCCAAGTCTTCTGAATTTGCTCGTTATTTAAAAAATAATCCATGCCATTATTTTTCCTGGCAAACTGCATGACCTCACATTTGTCTACGTCATATTCCACCTGCCACTTCTTTGCTCACTCCCCTAACCTGTGCAAATCTTTCAGCAGGAGAAAGTGAAGACCGCAGTTGCTGGAGATCAGAGTCAAAAAGTGTAGTGCTAGAAAAGCACTGCCACTCAGGCGGACTCGGAGGAACAAGACATTCGACGTTTCCGTCATAAAGCCTTTATCAGGAATGAAGTGGGTGGGAGGAAAGGGGTTGAGAGGTGAATGGGAGGGGCTGGGAGGAAGATAGCTTGGAAGAAGATGGCTAAATGAAGGTTTAGTGGATAAATGGGAAGGAAGATATCAGGTAGGACAGTTCAATAGGCGGTGCTCAGTTGGAGGGTTATATCTGGGATAAGGTGGAGGGAGGATAGATGATAAAACTGGTGACGTTGCGATGGATATCGGGTGGTTGAAGAGTGGCAAAGTGGAAGA